>NC_060179.1:645000-945000 GCF_021184085.1 Oncorhynchus gorbuscha | reverse complement strand
AGAAAGAGAGACAATGAGAGAGACCGTGAGAGTCAGAGAGACAATGTGAGGGAGAAAGAGAGACAATGAGAGAGACCGTGAGAGTCAGAGAGACAGTGTGAGGGAGAAAGAAAGACAATGAGAGAGACCATGAGAGTCAGAGAGACAATGTGAGGGAGAAAGAGAGACAATGAGAGAGACCGTGAGAAACAGAGAGACAATGTGAGGGAGAAAGAGAGACAATGAGAGAGACCGTGAGAGTCAGAGAGACAGTGTGAGGGAGAAAGAGAGACAATGAGAGAGACCGTGAGAGTCAGAGAGACCGTGTGAGGGAGAAAGAGAGACAATGAGAGAGACCGTGAGAGTCAGAGAGACAGTGTGAGGGAGAAAGTAAGAGACCATGAGAATCAGAGAGACAATGAGAGAGACCATGAGAATCAGAGAGACAATGAGAGAGACCATGAGAGACAGTGTGAGGGAAAAGAGAGACCATGAGAATCAGAGAGACAATGAGAGAGACCATGAGAATCAGAGAGACAATGAGAGAGACCAAGAGAATCAGAGAGACAATGAGAGAGACCATGAGAAACAGAGAGACAATGAGAGAGACCATGAGAAACAGAGAGACAGTGTGAGGGAGAAAGAGAGACAATGAGAGAGACCGTGAGAGTCAGAGAGAGAGTGTGAGGGGAAAGAGAGACAATGAGAGAGACCGTGAGAGTCAGAGAGACAGTGTGAGGGAGAAAGAGAGACAATGAGAGACCGTGAGAAACAGAGAGACAGTGTGAGGGAGAAAGAGAGACATTGAGAGAGACCGTGAGAGTCAGAGAGACAGTGTGAGGGAGAAAGTAAGAGACCATGAGAATCAGAGAGACAATGAGAGAGACCATGAGAATCAGAGAGACAATGAGAGAGACCATGAGAATCAGAGAGACAATGAGAGAGACCATGAGAATCAGAGAGATAATGAGAGAGACCATGAGAATCAGAGAGACAATGAGAGAGACCAAGAGAATCAGAGAGACAATGAGAGAGACCATGAGAAACAGAGAGACAATGAGAGAGACCATGAGAATCAGAGAGACAATGAGAGAGACCATGAGAAACAGAGAGACAGTGTGAGGGAGAAAGAGAGACAATGAGAGAGACCGTGAGAGTCAGAGAGAGAGTGTGAGGGGGAAAGAGAGACAATGAGAGAGACCGTGAGAGTCAGAGAGACAGTGTGAGGGAGAAAGAGAGACAATGAGAGAGACCGTGAGAAACAGAGAGACAGTGTGAGGGAGAAAGAGAGACATTGAGAGAGACCATGAGAGTCAGAGAGACAGTGTGAGGGAGAAAGAGAGACAATGAGAGAGACCGTGAGAAACAGAGAGACAATGAGAGAGACCATGAGAAACAGAGAGACAATGAGAGAGACCATGAGAAACAGAGAGACAGTGTGAGGGAGAAAGAGAGAACATGAGAGAGATCGTGAGAGTCAGAGAGACAATGAGAGAGACCGTGAGAGTCAGAGAGACAGTGTGAGGGAGAAAGTAAGAGACCATGAGAATCAGAGAGACAATGAGAGAGACCATGAGAATCAGAGAGACAATGAGAGAGACAATGAGAGACAGTGTGAGGGAAAAGAGAGACAATGAGAGAGACCATGAGAATCAGAGAGACAATGAGAGAGACCATGAGAAACAGAGAGACAATGAGAGAGACCATGAGAATCACAGAGACAATGAGAGAGACCATGAGAAACAGAGAGACAATGAGAGAGACCATGAGAAACAGAGAGACAGAGAGAGAGACCATGAGAATCAGAGAGACAATGAGAGAGACCATGAGAAACAGAGAGACAGAGAGAGAGACCATGAGAAACAGAGAGACAGAGAGAGAGACCATGAGAAACAGAGAGTGTGAGGGAAAAGAGAGACAATGAGAAACAGAGAGAGAGAGTGTGTGGGAGAAAAGAGAGACAATGAGAGAGAGTCAGAGAAGACAGGGAGACAGAGAGACAATGAGAGAGACCGTGAGAAACAGAGAGACAGTGTGAGGGAGAAAGAGAGACAATGAGAGAGACCGTGAGAGTCAGGGAGACAGTGTGAGGGAGAAAGAGAGACAATCAGAGAGACCGTGAGAGTCAGAGAGACAGTGTAAGGGAGAAAGGAGACAATGAGAGAGAACGTGAGAGTCAGAGAGACAGAGTGAGGGAGAAAGAGAGACAATGAGAGAGACCATGAGAAACAGAGACAGTGTGAGGGAGAAAGAGAGACAATGAGAGAGACCGTGAGAGTCAGAGAGACAGAGAGAAAGAGAGACAATGAGAGAGACCATGAGAAACAGAGAGACAGAAAGACGGTGTGAGGGAGAAAGAGAGACAATGAGAGAGACCGTGAGAAACATAGAGACAGTGTGAGGGAGAAGGAAAGACAATGAGAGAGACCATGAGAGTCAGAGAGACAATGTGAGGGAGAAAGAGAGACAATGAGAGAGACCGTGAGAAACAGAGAGACAATGTGAGGGAGAAAGAGAGACAATGAGAGAGACCGTGAGAGTCAGAGAGACAGTGTGAGGGAGAAAGAGAGACAATGAGAGAGACCGTGAGAAACAGAGAGACAATGTGAGGGAGAAAGAGAGACAATGAGAGAGACCGTGAGAGTCAGAGAGACAGTGTGAGGGAGAAAGAGAGACAATGAGAGAGACCGTGAGAGTCAGAGAGACCTTGTGAGGGAGAAAGAGAGACAATGAGAGAGACCGTGAGAGTCAGAGAGACAGTGTGAGGGAGAAAGAAAGACAATGAGAGAGACCATGAGAGTCAGAGAGACAATGTGAGGGAGAAAGAGAGACAATGAGAGAGACCGTGAGAAACAGAGAGACAATGTGAGGGAGAAAGAGAGACAATGAGAGAGACCGTGAGAGTCAGAGAGACAGTGTGAGGGAGAAAGAGAGACAATGAGAGAGACCGTGAGAGTCAGAGAGACCGTGTGAGGGAGAAAGAGAGACAATGAGAGAGACCGTGAGAGTCAGAGAGACAGTGTGAGGGAGAAAGTAAGAGACCATGAGAATCAGAGAGACAATGAGAGAGACCATGAGAATCAGAGAGACAATGAGAGAGACCATGAGAGACAGTGTGAGGGAAAAGAGAGACCATGAGAATCAGAGAGACAATGAGAGAGACCATGAGAATCAGAGAGACAATGAGAGAGACCAAGAGAATCAGAGAGACAATGAGAGAGACCATGAGAAACAGAGAGACAATGAGAGAGACCATGAGAAACAGAGAGACAGTGTGAGGGAGAAAGAGAGACAATGAGAGAGACCGTGAGAGTCAGAGAGAGAGTGTGAGGGGGAAAGAGAGACAATGAGAGAGACCGTGAGAGTCAGAGAGACAGTGTGAGGGAGAAAGAGAGACAATGAGAGACCGTGAGAAACAGAGAGACAGTGTGAGGGAGAAAGAGAGACATTGAGAGAGACCGTGAGAGTCAGAGAGACAGTGTGAGGGAGAAAGTAAGAGACCATGAGAATCAGAGAGACAATGAGAGAGACCATGAGAATCAGAGAGACAATGAGAGAGACCATGAGAATCAGAGAGACAATGAGAGAGACCATGAGAATCAGAGAGATAATGAGAGAGACCATGAGAATCAGAGAGACAATGAGAGAGACCAAGAGAATCAGAGAGACAATGAGAGAGACCATGAGAAACAGAGAGACAATGAGAGAGACCATGAGAATCAGAGAGACAATGAGAGAGACCATGAGAAACAGAGAGACAGTGTGAGGGAGAAAGAGAGACAATGAGAGAGACCGTGAGAGTCAGAGAGAGAGTGTGAGGGGGAAAGAGAGACAATGAGAGAGACCGTGAGAGTCAGAGAGACATTGTGAGGGAGAAAGAGAGACAATGAGAGAGACCGTGAGAAACAGAGAGACAGTGTGAGGGAGAAAGAGAGACATTGAGAGAGACCATGAGAGTCAGAGAGACCGTGTGAGGGAGAAAGAGAGACAATGAGAGAGACCGTGAGAAACAGAGAGACAATGAGAGAGACCATGAGAAACAGAGAGACAATGAGAGAGACCATGAGAAACAGAGAGACAGTGTGAGGGAGAAAGAGAGAACATGAGAGAGATCGTGAGAGTCAGAGAGACAATGAGAGAGACCGTGAGAGTCAGAGAGACAGTGTGAGGGAGAAAGTAAGAGACCATGAGAATCAGAGAGACAATGAGAGAGACCATGAGAATCAGAGAGACAATGAGAGAGACAATGAGAGACAGTGTGAGGGAAAAGAGAGACAATGAGAGAGACCATGAGAATCAGAGAGACAATGAGAGAGACCATGAGAAACAGAGAGACAATGAGAGAGACCATGAGAATCACAGAGACAATGAGAGAGACCATGAGAAACAGAGAGACAATGAGAGAGACCATGAGAAACAGAGAGACAGAGAGAGAGACCATGAGAATCAGAGAGACAATGAGAGAGACCATGAGAAACAGAGAGACAGAGAGAGAGACCATGAGAAACAGAGAGACAGAGAGAGAGACCATGAGAAACAGAGAGAGAGTGTGAGGGAGAAAGAGAGACAATGAGAGAGAGTCAGAGAGAGAGAGTGTGGGAGAAAGAGAGACAATGAGAGAGAGTCAGAGAGAGAGTGTGTGGGAGAAAGAGAGACAATGAGAGAGACCGTGAGAGAGTCAGAGAGAGAGTGTGAGGGAGAAAGAGAGACACAATGAGAGAGACCGTGAGAGTCAGGGAGACAGTGTGAGGGAGAAAGAGAGACAATCAGAGAGACCGTGAGAGTCAGAGAGACAGTGTAAGGGAGAAAGGGAGACAATGAGAGAGAACGTGAGAGTCAGAGAGACAGAGTGAGGGAGAAAGAGAGACAATGAGAGAGACCATGAGAAACAGAGACAGTGTGAGGGAGAAAGAGAGACAATGAGAGAGACCGTGAGAGTCAGAGAGACAGAGAGAAAGAGAGACAATGAGAGAGACCATGAGAAACAGAGAGACAGAAAGACGGTGTGAGGGAGAAAGAGAGACAATGAGAGAGACCGTGAGAAACATAGAGACAGTGTGAGGGAGAAGGAAAGACAATGAGAGAGACCATGAGAGTCAGAGAGACAATGTGAGGGAGAAAGAGAGACAATGAGAGAGACCGTGAGAAACAGAGAGACAATGTGAGGGAGAAAGAGAGACAATGAGAGAGACCGTGAGAGTCAGAGAGAGAGACAGTGTGAGGGAGAAAGAGAGACAATGAGAGAGACCGTGAGAAACAGAGAGACAATGTGAGGGAGAAAGAGAGACAATGAGAGAGACCGTGAGAGTCAGAGAGACAGTGTGAGGGAGAAAGAGAGACAATGAGAGAGACCGTGAGAGTCAGAGAGACCTTGTGAGGGAGAAAGAGAGACAATGAGAGAGACCGTGAGAGTCAGAGAGACAGTGTGAGGGAGAAAGAAAGACAATGAGAGAGACCATGAGAGTCAGAGAGACAATGTGAGGGAGAAAGAGAGACAATGAGAGAGACCGTGAGAAACAGAGAGACAATGTGAGGGAGAAAGAGAGACAATGAGAGAGACCGTGAGAGTCAGAGAGACAGTGTGAGGGAGAAAGAGAGACAATGAGAGAGACCGTGAGAGTCAGAGAGACTGTGTGAGGGAGAAAGAGAGACAATGAGAGAGACCGTGAGAGTCAGAGAGAGAGTGTGAGGGGGAAAGAGAGACAATGAGAGAGACCGTGAGAGTCAGAGAGACAGTGTGAGGGAGAAAGAGAGACAATGAGAGACCGTGAGAAACAGAGAGACAGTGTGAGGGAGAAAGAGAGACATTGAGAGAGACCGTGAGAGTCAGAGAGACAATGTGAGGGAGAAAGAGAGACAATGAGAGAGACCGTGAGAGTCAGAGAGACAGTGTGAGGGAGAAAGAGAGACAATGAGAGAGACCGTGAGAGTCAGAGAGACCGTGTGAGGGAGAAAGAGAGACAATGAGAGAGACCGTGAGAGTCAGAGAGACAGTGTGAGGGAGAAAGTAAGAGACCATGAGAATCAGAGAGACAATGAGAGAGACCATGAGAATCAGAGAGACAATGAGAGAGACCATGAGAGACAGTGTGAGGGAAAAGAGAGACCATGAGAATCAGAGAGACAATGAGAGAGACCATGAGAATCAGAGAGACAATGAGAGAGACCAAGAGAATCAGAGAGACAATGAGAGAGACCATGAGAAACAGAGAGACAATGAGAGAGACCATGAGAAACAGAGAGACAGTGTGAGGGAGAAAAGAGACAATGAGAGAGACCGTGAGAGTCAGAGAGAGAGTGTGAGGGGGAAAGAGAGACAATGAGAGAGACCGTGAGAGTCAGAGAGACAGTGTGAGGGAGAAAGAGAGACAATGAGAGACCGTGAGAAACAGAGAGACAGTGTGAGGGAGAAAGAGAGACATTGAGAGAGACCGTGAGAGTCAGAGAGACAGTGTGAGGGAGAAAGTAAGAGACCATGAGAATCAGAGAGACAATGAGAGAGACCATGAGAATCAGAGAGACAATGAGAGAGACCATGAGAATCAGAGAGACAATGAGAGAGACCATGAGAATCAGAGAGATAATGAGAGAGACCATGAGAATCAGAGAGACAATGAGAGAGACCAAGAGAATCAGAGAGACAATGAGAGAGACCATGAGAAACAGAGAGACAATGAGAGAGACCATGAGAATCAGAGAGACAATGAGAGAGACCATGAGAAACAGAGAGACAGTGTGAGGGAGAAAAAGAGAGACAATGAGAGAGACCGTGAGAGTCAGAGAGAGAGTGTGAGGGGGAAAGAGAGACAATGAGAGAGACCGTGAGAGTCAGAGAGACATTGTGAGGGAGAAAGAGAGACAATGAGAGAGACCGTGAGAAACAGAGAGACAGTGTGAGGGAGAAAGAGAGACATTGAGAGAGACCATGAGAGTCAGAGAGACCGTGTGAGGGAGAAAGAGAGACAATGAGAGAGACCGTGAGAAACAGAGAGACAATGAGAGAGACCATGAGAAACAGAGAGACAATGAGAGAGACCATGAGAAACAGAGAGACAGTGTGAGGGAGAAAGAGAGAACATGAGAGAGATCGTGAGAGTCAGAGAGACAATGAGAGAGACCGTGAGAGTCAGAGAGACAGTGTGAGGGAGAAAGTAAGAGACCATGAGAATCAGAGAGACAATGAGAGAGACCATGAGAATCAGAGAGACAATGAGAGAGACAATGAGAGACAGTGTGAGGGAAAAGAGAGACAATGAGAGAGACCATGAGAATCAGAGAGACAATGAGAGAGACCATGAGAAACAGAGAGACAATGAGAGAGACCATGAGAATCACAGAGACAATGAGAGAGACCATGAGAAACAGAGAGACAATGAGAGAGACCATGAGAAACAGAGAGACAGAGAGAGAGACCATGAGAATCAGAGAGACAATGAGAGAGACCATGAGAAACAGAGAGACAGAGAGAGACCATGAGAAACAGAGAGACAGAGAGAGAGACCATGAGAAACAGAGAGAGAGTGTGAGGGAGAAAGAGAGACAATGAGAGAGAGTCAGAGAGAGAGAGTGTGTGGGAGAAAGAGAGACAATGAGAGAGAGTCAGAGAGAGAGAGTGTGTGGGAGAAAGAGAGACAATGAGAGAGACCGTGAGAGAGTCAGAGAGAGAGTGTGAGGGAGAAAGAGAGACAATGAGAGAGACCGTGAGAGTCAGGGAGACAGTGTGAGGGAGAAAGAGAGACAATCAGAGAGACCGTGAGAGTCAGAGAGACAGTGTAAGGGAGAAAGGGAGACAATGAGAGAGAACGTGAGAGTCAGAGAGACAGAGTGAGGGAGAAAGAGAGACAATGAGAGAGACCATGAGAAACAGAGACAGTGTGAGGGAGAAAGAGAGACAATGAGAGAGACCGTGAGAGTCAGAGAGACAGAGAGAAAGAGAGACAATGAGAGAGACCATGAGAAACAGAGAGACAGAAAGACGGTGTGAGGGAGAAAGAGAGACAATGAGAGAGACCGTGAGAAACATAGAGACAGTGTGAGGGAGAAGGAAAGACAATGAGAGAGACCATGAGAGTCAGAGAGACAATGTGAGGGAGAAAGAGAGACAATGAGAGAGACCGTGAGAAACAGAGAGACAATGTGAGGGAGAAAGAGAGACAATGAGAGAGACCGTGAGAGTCAGAGAGACAGTGTGAGGGAGAAAGAGAGACAATGAGAGAGACCGTGAGAAACAGAGAGACAATGTGAGGGAGAAAGAGAGACAATGAGAGAGACCGTGAGAGTCAGAGAGACAGTGTGAGGGAGAAAGAGAGACAATGAGAGAGACCGTGAGAGTCAGAGAGACCTTGTGAGGGAGAAAGAGAGACAATGAGAGAGACCGTGAGAGTCAGAGAGACAGTGTGAGGGAGAAAGAAAGACAATGAGAGAGACCATGAGAGTCAGAGAGACAATGTGAGGGAGAAAGAGAGACAATGAGAGAGACCGTGAGAAACAGAGAGACAATGTGAGGGAGAAAGAGAGACAATGAGAGAGACCGTGAGAGTCAGAGAGACAGTGTGAGGGAGAAAGAGAGACAATGAGAGAGACCGTGAGAGTCAGAGAGACTGTGTGAGGGAGAAAGAGAGACAATGAGAGAGACCGTGAGAGTCAGAGAGAGAGTGTGAGGGGGAAAGAGAGACAATGAGAGAGACCGTGAGAGTCAGAGAGACAGTGTGAGGGAGAAAGAGAGACAATGAGAGACCGTGAGAAACAGAGAGACAGTGTGAGGGAGAAAGAGAGACATTGAGAGAGACCGTGAGAGTCAGAGAGACAGTGTGAGGGAGAAAGTAAGAGACCATGAGAATCAGAGAGACAATGAGAGAGACCATGAGAATCAGAGAGACAATGAGAGAGACCATGAGAATCAGAGAGACAATGAGAGAGACCATGAGAATCAGAGAGATAATGAGAGAGACCATGAGAATCAGAGAGACAATGAGAGAGACCAAGAGAATCAGAGAGACAATGAGAGAGACCATGAGAAACAGAGAGACAATGAGAGAGACCATGAGAATCAGAGAGACAATGAGAGAGACCATGAGAAACAGAGAGACAGTGTGAGGGAGAAAGAGAGACAATGAGAGAGACCGTGAGAGTCAGAGAGAGAGAGTGTGAGGGGGAAAGAGAGACAATGAGAGAGACCGTGAGAGTCAGAGAGACAGTGTGAGGGAGAAAGAGAGACAATGAGAGAGACCGTGAGAAACAGAGAGACAGTGTGAGGGAGAAAGAGAGACATTGAGAGAGACCGTGAGAAACATAGAGACAATGAGAGAGACCATGAGAAACAGAGAGACAATGAGAGAGACCATGAGAAACAGAGAGACAGTGTGAGGGAGAAAGAGAGAACATGAGAGAGATCGTGAGAGTCAGAGAGACAATGAGAGAGACCGTGAGAGTCAGAGAGACAGTGTGAGGGAGAAAGTAAGAGACCATGAGAATCAGAGAGACAATGAGAGAGACCATGAGAATCAGAGAGACAATGAGAGAGACAATGAGAGACAGTGTGAGGGAAAAGAGAGACAATGAGAGAGACCATGAGAATCAGAGAGACAATGAGAGAGACCATGAGAAACAGAGAGACAATGAGAGAGACCATGAGAATCACAGAGACAATGAGAGAGACCATGAGAAACAGAGAGACAATGAGAGAGACCATGAGAAACAGAGAGACAGAGAGAGAGACCATGAGAATCAGAGAGACAATGAGAGAGACCATGAGAAACAGAGAGACAGAGAGAGAGACCATGAGAAACAGAGAGACAGAGAGAGAGACCATGAGAAACAGAGAGAGAGTGTGAGGGAGAAAGAGAGACAATGAGAGAGAGTCAGAGAGAGAGAGTGTGTGGGAGAAAGAGAGACAATGAGAGAGAGTCAGAGAGAGAGAGTGTGTGGGAGAAAGAGAGACAATGAGAGAGCCCGTGAGAGAGTCAGAGAGAGAGTGTGAGGGAGAAAGAGAGACAATGAGAGAGACCGTGAGAGTCAGGGAGACAGTGTGAGGGAGAAAGAGAGACAATCAGAGAGACCGTGAGAGTCAGAGAGACAGTGTAAGGGAGAAAGGGAGACAATGAGAGAGAACGTGAGAGTCAGAGAGACAGAGTGAGGGAGAAAGAGAGACAATGAGAGAGACCATGAGAAACAGAGACAGTGTGAGGGAGAAAGAGAGACAATGAGAGAGACCGTGAGAGTCAGAGAGACAGAGAGAAAGAGAGACAATGAGAGAGACCATGAGAAACAGAGAGATAGAAAGACGGTGTGAGGGAGAAAGAGAGACAATGAGAGAGACCGTGAGAAACATAGAGACAGTGTGAGGGAGAAGGAAAGACAATGAGAGAGACCATGAGAGTCAGAGAGACAATGTGAGGAGAAAGAGAGACAATGAGAGAGACCGTGAGAAACAGAGAGACAATGTGAGGGAGAAAGAGACAATGAGAGAGACCGTGAGAGTCAGAGAGACAGTGTGAGGGAGAAAGAGAGACAATGAGAGAGACCGTGAGAAACAGAGAGACAATGTGAGGGAGAAAGAGAGACAATGAGAGAGACCGTGAGAGTCAGAGAGACAGTGTGAGGGAGAAAGAGAGACAATGAGAGAGACCGTGAGAGTCAGAGAGACCTTGTGAGGGAGAAAAGAGAGACAATGAGAGAGACCGTGAGAGTCAGAGAGACAGTGTGAGGGAGAAAGAAAGACAATGAGAGAGACCATGAGAGTCAGAGAGACAATGTGAGGGAGAAAGAGAGACAATGAGAGAGACCGTGAGAAACAGAGAGACAATGTGAGGGAGAAAGAGAGACAATGAGAGAGACCGTGAGAGTCAGAGAGACAGTGTGAGGGAGAAAGAGAGACAATGAGAGAGACCGTGAGAGTCAGAGAGACTGTGTGAGGGAGAAAGAGAGACAATGAGAGAGACCGTGAGAGTCAGAGAGACAGTGTGAGGGAGAAAGTAAGAGACCATGAGAATCAGAGAGACAATGAGAGAGACCATGAGAATCAGAGAGACAATGAGAGAGACCATGAGAGACAGTGTGAGGGAAAAGAGAGACCATGAGAATCAGAGAGACAATGAGAGAGACCATGAGAATCAGAGAGACAATGAGAGAGACCAAGAGAATCAGAGAGACAATGAGAGAGACCATGAGAAACAGAGAGACAATGAGAGAGACCATGAGAAACAGAGAGACAGTGTGAGGGAGAAGGAAAGACAATGAGAGAGACCATGAGAGTCAGAGAGACAATGTGAGGGAGAAAGAGAGACAATGAGAGAGACCGTGAGAAACAGAGAGACAATGTGAGGGAGAAAGAGAGACAATGAGAGAGACCGTGAGAGTCAGAGAGACAGTGTGAGGGAGAAAGAGAGACAATGAGAGAGACCGTGAGAAACAGAGAGACAATGTGAGGGAGAAAGAGAGACAATGAGAGAGACCGTGAGAGTCAGAGAGACAGTGTGAGGGAGAAAGAGAGACAATGAGAGAGACCGTGAGAGTCAGAGAGACCTTGTGAGGGAGAAAGAGAGACAATGAGAGAGACCGTGAGAGTCAGAGAGACAGTGTGAGGGAGAAAGAAAGACAATGAGAGAGACCATGAGAGTCAGAGAGACAATGTGAGGGAGAAAGAGAGACAATGAGAGAGACCGTGAGAAACAGAGAGACAATGTGAGGAGAAAGAGAGACAATGAGAGAGACCGTGAGAGTCAGAGAGACAGTGTGAGGGAGAAAGAGAGACAATGAGAGAGACCGTGAGAGTCAGAGAGACTGTGTGAGGGAGAAAGAGAGACAATGAGAGAGACCGTGAGAGTCAGAGAGACAGTGTGAGGAGAAAGTAAGAGACCATGAGAATCAGAGAGACAATGAGAGAGACCATGAGAATCAGAGAGACAATGAGAGAGACCATGAGAGACAGTGTGAGGGAAAAGAGAGACCATGAGAATCAGAGAGACAATGAGAGAGACCATGAGAATCAGAGAGACAATGAGAGAGACCAAGAGAATCAGAGAGACAATGAGAGAGACCATGAGAAACAGAGAGACAATGAGAGAGACCATGAGAAACAGAGAGACAGTGTGAGGGAGAAAGAGAGACAATGAGAGAGACCGTGAGAGTCAGAGAGAGAGTGTGAGGGGGAAAGAGAGACAATGAGAGAGACCGTGAGAGTCAGAGAGACAGTGTGAGGGAGAAAGAGAGACAATGAGAGACCGTGAGAAACAGAGAGACAGTGTGAGGGAGAAAGAGAGACATTGAGAGAGACCGTGAGAGTCAGAGAGACAGTGTGAGGGAGAAAGTAAGAGACCATGAGAATCAGAGAGACAATGAGAGAGACCATGAGAATCAGAGAGACAATGAGAGAGACCATGAGAATCAGAGAGACAATGAGAGAGACCATGAGAATCAGAGAGATAATGAGAGAGACCATGAGAATCAGAGAGACAATGAGAGAGACCAAGAGAATCAGAGAGACAATGAGAGAGACCATGAGAAACAGAGAGACAATAAGAGAGACCATGAGAATCAGAGAGACAATGAGAGAGACCATGAGAAACAGAGAGACAGTGTGAGGGAGAAAGAGAGACAATGAGAGAGACCGTGAGAGTCAGAGAGAGAGTGTGAGGGGGAAAGAGAGACAATGAGAGAGACCATGAGAGTCAGAGAGACAGTGTGAGGGAGAAAGAGAGACAATGAGAGAGACCGTGAGAAACAGAGAGACAGTGTGAGGGAGAAAGAGAGACAATGAGAGAGACCGTGAGAAACAGAGAGACAATGAGAGAGACCATGAGAAACAGAGAGACAATGAGAGAGACCATGAGAAACAGAGAGACAGTGTGAGGGAGAAAGAGAGAACATGAGAGATCGTGAGAGTCAGAGAGACAATGAGAGAGACCGTGAGAGTCAGAGAGACAGTGTGAGGGAGAAAGTAAGAGACCATGAGAATCAGAGAGACAATGAGAGAGACCATGAGAATCAGAGAGACAATGAGAGAGACAATGAGAGACAGTGTGAGGAAAAGAGAGACCATGAGAAACAGAGAGACAGAGAGAGAGACCATGAGAATCAGAGAGACAATGAGAGAGACCATGAGAATCAGAGAGACAATGAGAGAGACCATGAGAATCAGAGAGACAATGAGAGAGACCATGAGAGACAGTGTGAGGGAAAAGAGAGACCATGAGAATCAGAGAGACAATGAGAGAGACCATGAGAATCAGAGAGACAATGAGAGAGACCAAGAGAATCAGAGAGACAATGAGAGAGACCATGAGAAACAGAGAGACAATGAGAGAGACCATGAGAAACAGAGAGACAGTGTGAGGGAGAAAGAGAGACAATGAGAGAGACCGTGAGAGTCAGAGAGAGAGAGAGTGAGGGGGAAAGAGAGACAATGAGAGAGACCGTGAGAGTCAGAGAGACAGTGTGAGGGAGAAAGAGAGACAATGAGAGACCGTGAGAAACAGAGAGACAGTGTGAGGGAGAAAGAGAGACATTGAGAGAGACCGTGAGAGTCAGAGAGACAGTGTGAGGGAGAAAGTAAGAGACCATGAGAATCAGAGAGACAATGAGAGAGACCATGAGAATCAGAGAGACAATGAGAGAGACCATGAGAATCAGAGAGACAATGAGAGAGACCATGAGAATCAGAGAGATAATGAGAGAGACCATGAGAATCAGAGAGACAATGAGAGAGACCAAGAGAATCAGAGAGACAATGAGAGAGACCATGAGAAACAGAGAGACAATAAGAGAGACCATGAGAATCAGAGAGACAATGAGAGAGACCATGAGAAACAGAGAGACAGTGTGAGGGAGAAAGAGAGACAATGAGAGAGACCGTGAGAGTCAGAGAGAGAGTGTGAGGGGGAAAGAGAGACAATGAGAGAGACCGTGAGAGTCAGAGAGACAGTGTGAGGGAGAAAGAGAGACAATGAGAGAGACCGTGAGAAACAGAGAGACAGTGTGAGGGAGAAAGAGAGACAATGAGAGAGACCGTGAGAAACAGAGAGACAATGAGAGAGACCATGAGAAACAGAGAGACAATGAGAGAGACCATGAGAAACAGAGAGACAGTGTGAGGGAGAAAGAGAGAACATGAGAGAGATCGTGAGAGTCAGAGAGACAATGAGAGAGACCGTGAGAGTCAGAGAGACAGTGTGAGGGAGAAAGTAAGAGACCATGAGAATCAGAGAGACAATGAGAGAGACCATGAGAATCAGAGAGACAATGAGAGAGACAATGAGAGACAGTGTGAGGGAAAAGAGAGACCATGAGAAACAGAGAGACAGAGAGAGAGACCATGAGAATCAGAGAGACAATGAGAGAGACCATGAGAAACAGAGAGACAATGAGAGAGACCATGAGAATCACAGAGACAATGAGAGAGACCATGAGAAACAGAGAGACAATGAGAGAGACCATGAGAAACAGAGAGACAGAGAGAGAGACCATGAGAATCAGAGAGACAATGAGAGAGACCATGAGAAACAGAGAGACAGAGAGAGAGACCATGAGAATCAGAGAGACAATGAGAGAGACCATGAGAAACAGAGAGACAGAGAGAGAGACCATGAGAAACAGAGAGACAGAGAGAGAGACCATGAGAAACAGAGAGACAATGAGAGAGACCATGAGAAACAGAGAGACAGAGAGAGAGACCATGAGAAACAGAGAGACAATGAGAGAGACCATGAGAAACAGAGAGACAGAGAGAGAGACCATGAGAATCAGAGAGACAATGAGAGAGACCATGAGAAACAGAGAGACAGAGAGAGAGACCATGAGAAACAGAGAGACAGAGAGAGAGACCATGAGAAACAGAGAGACAATGAGAGAGACCATGAGAAACAGAGAGACAGAGAGAGAGACCATGAGAAACAGAGAGACAATGAGAGAGACCATGAGAAACAGAGAGACAGAGAGAGAGACCATGAGAAACAGAGAGACAATGAGAGATACCATGAGAAACAGAGAGACAGAGAGAGAGACCAAGAGAAACAGAGAGACAGTGTGAGGGAGAAAGAGAGACATATATACAGTGTGAGGGAGAAAGAGAGACAATGAGAGAGACCGTGAGAGTCAGAGAGAGAGTGTGAGGGGGAAAGAGAGACAATGAGAGAGACCGTGAGATTCAGAGAGACAGTGTGAGGGAGAAAGAGAGACAATGAGAGAGACCGTGAGAAACAGAGAGACAGAGAGAGACAGTGTGAGGGAGAAAGAGAGACATTGAGAGAGACCGTGAGAGTCAGAGAGACAGTGTGAGGGAGAAAGAGAGACAATGAGAGAGACAGTGAGACCGTGAGAAACAGAGAGACAATGAGAGAGACCGTGAGAAACAGAGAGACAGTGTGAGGGAGAAAGAGAGACAATAAGAGAGACCATGAGAAACAGAGAGACAGAGAGAGAGAGAAAGAGAGACATTGAGAGAGACCGTGAGAGTCAGAGAGACATTGAGAGAGACCATGAGAATCAGAGAGACAATGAGAGAGACCATGAGAATCAGAGAGACAATGAGAGAGACCATGAGAATCAGAGAGACAATGAGAGAGACCATGAGAATCAGAGAGATAATGAGAGAGACCATGAGAATCAGAGAGACAATGAGAGAGACCAAGAGAATCAGAGAGACAATGAGAGAGACCATGAGAAACAGAGAGACAATGAGAGAGACCATGAGAATCAGAGAGACAATGAGAGAGACCATGAGAAACAGAGAGACAGTGTGAGGGAGAAAGAGAGACAATGAGAGAGACCGTGAGAGTCAGAGAGAGAGTGTGAGGGGGAAAGAGAGACAATGAGAGAGACCGTGAGAGTCAGAGAGACAGTGTGAGGGAGAAAGAGAGACAATGAGAGAGACCGTGAGAAACAGAGAGACAATGTGAGGGAGAAAGAGAGACAATGAGAGAGACCGTGAGAAACAGAGAGACAATGAGAGAGACCATGAGAAACAGAGAGACAATGAGAGAGACCATGAGAAACAGAGAGACAGAGAGAGAGAGAGAAAGAGAGACCATGAGAGAGACCATGAGAAACAGAGAGACAGTGTGAGGGAGAAAGAGAGAACATGAGAGAGATCGTGAGAGTCAGAGAGACAATGAGAGAGACCATGAGAAACAGAGAGACAGAGAGAGAGACCATGAGAAACAGAGAGACAGAGAGAGAGACCATGAGAAACAGAGAGACAATGAGAGAGACCATGAGAAACAGAGAGACAGAGAGAGAGACCATGAGAAACAGAGAGACAATGAGAGAGACCATGAGAAACAGAGAGACAGAGAGAGAGACCATGAGAAACAGAGAGACAGTGTGAGGGAGAAAGAGAGACATATATACAGTGTGAGGGAGAAAGAGAGACAATGAGAGAGACCGTGAGAGTCAGAGAGAGAGTGTGAGGGGGAAAGAGAGACAATGAGAGAGACAGTGAGATTCAGAGAGACAGTGTGAGGGAGAAAGAGAGACAATGAGAGAGACCGTGAGAAACAGAGAGACAGAGAGAGACAGTGTGAGGGAGAAAGAGAGACATTGAGAGAGACCGTGAGAGTCAGAGAGACAGTGTGAGGGAGAAAGAGAGACAATGAGAGAGACAGTGAGACCGTGAGAAACAGAGAGACAATGAGAGAGACCGTGAGAAACAGAGAGACAGTGTGAGGGAGAAAGAGAGACAATAAGAGAGACCATGAGAAACAGAGAGACAGAGAGAGAGAGAAAGAGAGACATTGAGAGAGACCGTGAGAGTCAGAGAGACATTGAGAGAGACCATGAGAATCAGAGAGACAATGAGAGAGACCATGAGAATCAGAGAGACAATGAGAGAGACCATGAGAATCAGAGAGACAATGAGAGAGACCATGAGAATCAGAGAGATAATGAGAGAGACCATGAGAATCAGAGAGACAATGAGAGAGACCAAGAGAATCAGAGAGACAATGAGAGAGACCATGAGAAACAGAGAGACAATGAGAGAGACCATGAGAATCAGAGAGACAATGAGAGAGACCATGAGAAACAGAGAGACAGTGTGAGGGAGAAAGAGAGACAATGAGAGAGACCGTGAGAGTCAGAGAGAGAGTGTGAGGGGGAAAGAGAGACAATGAGAGAGACCGTGAGAGTCAGAGAGACAGTGTGAGGGAGAAAGAGAGACATTGAGAGAGACCATGAGAAACAGAGAGACAATGAGAGAGACCATGAGAAACAGAGAGACAGTGTGAGGGAGAAAGAGAGAACATGAGAGAGATCGTGAGAGTCAGAGAGACAATGAGAGAGACCGTGAGAGTCAGAGAGACAGTGTGAGGGAGAAAGTAAGAGACCATGAGAATCAGAGAGACAATGAGAGAGACCATGAGAATCAGAGAGACAATGAGAGAGACAATGAGAGACAGTGTGAGGGAAAAGAGAGACCATGAGAAACAGAGAGACAGAGAGAGAGACCATGAGAATCAGAGAGACAATGAGAGAGACCATGAGAAACAGAGAGACAATGAGAGAGACCATGAGAATCACAGAGACAATGAGAGAGACCATGAGAAACAGAGAGACAATGAGAGAGACCATGAGAAACAGAGAGACAGAGAGAGAGACCATGAGAATCAGAGAGACAATGAGAGAGACCATGAGAAACAGAGAGACAGAGAGAGAGACCATGAGAATCAGAGAGACAATGAGAGAGACCATGAGAAACAGAGAGACAGAGAGAGAGACCATGAGAAACAGAGAGACAGAGAGAGAGACCATGAGAAACAGAGAGACAATGAGAGAGACCATGAGAAACAGAGAGACAGAGAGAGAGACCATGAGAAACAGAGAGACAATGAGAGAGACCATGAGAAACAGAGAGACAGAGAGAGAGACCATGAGAATCAGAGAGACAATGAGAGAGACCATGAGAAACAGAGAGACAGAGAGAGAGACCATGAGAAACAGAGAGACAGAGAGAGAGACCATGAGAAACAGAGAGACAATGAGAGAGACCATGAGAAACAGAGAGACAGAGAGAGAGACCATGAGAAACAGAGAGACAATGAGAGAGACCATGAGAAACAGAGAGACAGAGAGAGAGACCATGAGAAACAGAGAGACAATGAGAGATACCATGAGAAACAGAGAGACAGAGAGAGAGACCAAGAGAAACAGAGAGACAGTGTGAGGGAGAAAGAGAGACATATATACAGTGTGAGGGAGAAAGAGAGACAATGAGAGAGACCGTGAGAGTCAGAGAGAGAGTGTGAGGGGGAAAGAGAGACAATGAGAGAGACCGTGAGATTCAGAGAGACAGTGTGAGGGAGAAAGAGAGACAATGAGAGAGACCGTGAGAAACAGAGAGACAGAGAGAGACAGTGTGAGGGAGAAAGAGAGACATTGAGAGAGACCGTGAGAGTCAGAGAGACAGTGTGAGGGAGAAAGAGAGACAATGAGAGAGACAGTGAGACCGTGAGAAACAGAGAGACAATGAGAGAGACCGTGAGAAACAGAGAGACAGTGTGAGGGAGAAAGAGAGACAATAAGAGAGACCATGAGAAACAGAGAGACAGAGAGAGAGAGAAAGAGAGACATTGAGAGAGACCGTGAGAGTCAGAGAGACATTGAGAGAGACCATGAGAATCAGAGAGACAATGAGAGAGACCATGAGAATCAGAGAGACAATGAGAGAGACCATGAGAATCAGAGAGACAATGAGAGAGACCATGAGAATCAGAGAGATAATGAGAGAGACCATGAGAATCAGAGAGACAATGAGAGAGACCAAGAGAATCAGAGAGACAATGAGAGAGACCATGAGAAACAGAGAGACAATGAGAGAGACCATGAGAATCAGAGAGACAATGAGAGAGACCATGAGAAACAGAGAGACAGTGTGAGGGAGAAAGAGAGACAATGAGAGAGACCGTGAGAGTCAGAGAGAGAGTGTGAGGGGGAAAGAGAGACAATGAGAGAGACCGTGAGAGTCAGAGAGACAGTGTGAGGGAGAAAGAGAGACAATGAGAGAGACCGTGAGAAACAGAGAGACAGTGTGAGGGAGAAAGAGAGACATTGAGAGAGACCATGAGAGTCAGAGAGACAATGTGAGGGAGAAAGAGAGACAATGAGAGAGACCGTGAGAAACAGAGAGACAATGAGAGAGACCATGAGAAACAGAGAGACAATGAGAGAGACCATGAGAAACAGAGAGACAGAGAGAGAGAGAGAAAGAGAGACCATGAGAGAGACCATGAGAAACAGAGAGACAGTGTGAGGGAGAAAGAGAGAACATGAGAGAGATCGTGAGAGTCAGAGAGACAATGAGAGAGACCATGAGAAACAGAGAGACAGAGAGAGAGACCATGAGAAACAGAGAGACAGAGAGAGAGACCATGAGAAACAGAGAGACAATGAGAGAGACCATGAGAAACAGAGAGACAGAGAGAGAGACCATGAGAAACAGAGAGACAATGAGAGAGACCATGAGAAACAGAGAGACAGAGAGAGAGACCATGAGAAACAGAGAGACAGTGTGAGGGAGAAAGAGAGACATATATACAGTGTGAGGGAGAAAGAGAGACAATGAGAGAGACCGTGAGAGTCAGAGAGAGAGTGTGAGGGGGAAAGAGAGACAATGAGAGAGACAGTGAGATTCAGAGAGACAGTGTGAGGGAGAAAGAGAGACAATGAGAGAGACCGTGAGAAACAGAGAGACAGAGAGAGACAGTGTGAGGGAGAAAGAGAGACATTGAGAGAGACCGTGAGAGTCAGAGAGACAGTGTGAGGGAGAAAGAGAGACAATGAGAGAGACAGTGAGACCGTGAGAAACAGAGAGACAATGAGAGAGACCGTGAGAAACAGAGAGACAGTGTGAGGGAGAAAGAGAGACAATAAGAGAGACCATGAGAAACAGAGAGACAGAGAGAGAGAGAAAGAGAGACATTGAGAGAGACCGTGAGAGTCAGAGAGACATTGAGAGAGACCATGAGAATCAGAGAGACAATGAGAGAGACCATGAGAATCAGAGAGACAATGAGAGAGACCATGAGAATCAGAGAGACAATGAGAGAGACCATGAGAATCAGAGAGATAATGAGAGAGACCATGAGAATCAGAGAGACAATGAGAGAGACCAAGAGAATCAGAGAGACAATGAGAGAGACCATGAGAAACAGAGAGACAATGAGAGAGACCATGAGAATCAGAGAGACAATGAGAGAGACCATGAGAAACAGAGAGACAGTGTGAGGGAGAAAGAGAGACAATGAGAGAGACCGTGAGAGTCAGAGAGAGAGTGTGAGGGGGAAAGAGAGACAATGAGAGAGACCGTGAGAGTCAGAGAGACAGTGTGAGGGAGAAAGAGAGACAATGAGAGAGACCGTGAGAAACAGAGAGACAGTGTGAGGGAGAAAGAGAGACATTGAGAGAGACCATGAGAGTCAGAGAGACAATGTGAGGGAGAAAGAGAGACAATGAGAGAGACCGTGAGAAACAGAGAGACAATGAGAGAGACCATGAGAAACAGAGAGACAATGAGAGAGACCATGAGAAACAGAGAGACAGAGAGAGAGAGAGAAAGAGAGACCATGAGAGAGACCATGAGAAACAGAGAGACAGTGTGAGGGAGAAAGAGAGAACATGAGAGAGATCGTGAGAGTCAGAGAGACAATGAGAGAGACCGTGAGAGTCAGAGAGACAGTGTGAGGTAGAAAGTAAGAGACCATGAGAATCAGAGAGACAATGAGAGAGACCATGAGAATCAGAGAGACAATGAGAGAGACAATGAGAGACAGTGTGAGGGAAAAGAGAGACAATGAGAGAGACCATGAGAATCAGAGAGACAATGAGAGAGACCATGAGAAACAGAGAGACAATGAGAGAGACCATGAGAATCAGAGAGACAATGAGAGAGACCATGAGAAACAGAGAGACAATGAGAGAGACCATGAGAAACAGAGAGACAGAGAGAGAGACCATGAGAATCAGAGAGACAATGAGAGAGACCATGAGAAACAGAGAGACAGAGAGAGAGACCATGAGAAACAGAGAGACAGAGAGAGAGACCATGAGAAACAGAGAGACAATGAGAGAGACCATGAGAAACAGAGAAACAGAGAGATACCATGAGAAACAGAGAGACAGAGAGAGAGACCAAGAGAAACAGAGAGACAGTGTGAGGGAGAAAGAGAGACATATATACAGTGTGAGGGAGAAAGAGAGACAATGAGAGAGACCGTGAGAGTCAGAGAGAGAGTGTGAGGGGGAAAGAGAGACAATGAGAGAGACCGTGAGATTCAGAGAGACAGTGTGAGGGAGAAAGAGAGACAATGAGAGAGACCGTGAGAAACAGAGAGACAGAGAGAGACAGTGTGAGGGAGAAAGAGAGACATTGAGAGAGACCGTGAGAGTCAGAGAGACAGTGTGAGGGAGAAAGAGAGACAATGAGAGAGACAGTGAGACCGTGAGAAACAGAGAGACAATGAGAGAGACCGTGAGAAACAGAGAGACAGTGTGAGGGAGAAAGAGAGACAATAAGAGAGACCATGAGAAACAGAGAGACAGAGAGAGAGAGAAAGAGAGACATTGAGAGAGACCGTGAGAGTCAGAGAGACATTGAGAGAGACCATGAGAATCAGAGAGACAATGAGAGAGACCATGAGAATCAGAGAGACAATGAGAGAGACCATGAGAATCAGAGAGACAATGAGAGAGACCATGAGAATCAGAGAGATAATGAGAGAGACCATGAGAATCAGAGAGACAATGAGAGAGACCAAGAGAATCAGAGAGACAATGAGAGAGACCATGAGAAACAGAGAGACAATGAGAGAGACCATGAGAATCAGAGAGACAATGAGAGAGACCATGAGAAACAGAGAGACAGTGTGAGGGAGAAAGAGAGACAATGAGAGAGACCGTGAGAGTCAGAGAGAGAGTGTGAGGGGGAAAGAGAGACAATGAGAGAGACCGTGAGAGTCAGAGAGACAGTGTGAGGGAGAAAGAGAGACAATGAGAGAGACCGTGAGAAACAGAGAGACAGTGTGAGGGAGAAAGAGAGACATTGAGAGAGACCATGAGAGTCAGAGAGACAATGTGAGGGAGAAAGAGAGACAATGAGAGAGACCGTGAGAAACAGAGAGACAATGAGAGACCATGAGAAACAGAGAGACAATGAGAGAGACCATGAGAAACAGAGAGACAGAGAGAGAGGAGAAAGAGAGACCATGAGAGAGACCATGAGAAACAGAGAGACAGTGTGAGGGAGAAAGAGAGACATGAGAGAGATCGTGAGAGTCAGAGAGACAATGAGAGAGACCATGAGAAACAGAGAGACAGAGAGAGAGACCATGAGAAACAGAGAGACAGAGAGAGAGACCATGAGAAACAGAGAGACAATGAGAGAGACCATGAGAAACAGAGAGACAGAGAAAGAGAGACCATGAGAAACAGAGAGACAATGAGAGAGACCATGAGAAACAGAGAGACAGAGAGAGAGACCATGAGAAACAGAGAGACAGTGTGAGGGAGAAAGAGAGACATATATACAGTGTGAGGGAGAAAGAGAGACAATGAGAGAGACCGTGAGAGTCAGAGAGAGAGTGTGAGGGGGAAAGAGAGACAATGAGAGAGACAGTGAGATTCAGAGAGACAGTGTGAGGGAGAAAGAGAGACAATGAGAGAGACCGTGAGAAACAGAGAGACAGAGAGACAGTGTGAGGGAGAAAGAGAGACATTGAGAGAGACCGTGAGAGTCAGAGAGACAGTGTGAGGGAGAAAGAGAGACAATGAGAGAGACAGTGAGACCGTGAGAAACAGAGAGACAATGAGAGAGAGTGAGAAACAGAGAGACAGTGTGAGGGAGAAAGAGAGACAATGAGAGACCGTGAGAAACAGAGAGACAGTGTGAGGGAGAAAGAGAGACATTGAGAGAGACCGTGAGAGTCAGAGAGACAGAGAGTCAGAGAGACATTGAGAGAGACCATGAGAATCAGAGAGACAATGAGAGAGACCATGAGAATCAGAGAGACAATGAGAGAGACCATGAGAATCAGAGAGACAATGAGAGAGACCATGAGAATCAGAGAGATAATGAGAGAGACCATGAGAATCAGAGAGACAATGAGAGAGACCAAGAGAATCAGAGAGACAATGAGAGAGACCATGAGAAACAGAGAGACAATGAGAGAGACCATGAGAATCAGAGAGACAATGAGAGAGACCATGAGAAACAGAGAGACAGTGTGAGGGAGAAAGAGAGACAATGAGAGAGACCGTGAGAGTCAGAGAGAGAGTGTGAGGGGGAAAGAGAGACAATGAGAGAGACCGTGAGAGTCAGAGAGACAGTGTGAGGGAGAAAGAGAGACAATGAGAGAGACCGTGAGAAACAGAGAGACAGTGTGAGGGAGAAAGAGAGACATTGAGAGAGACCATGAGAGTCAGAGAGACAATGTGAGGGAGAAAGAGAGACAATGAGAGAGACCGTGAGAAACAGAGAGACAAGAGAGACCATGAGAAACAGAGAGACAATGAGAGAGACCATGAGAAACAGAGAGACAGAGAGAAAGAGAGACCATGAGAGAGACCATGAGAAACAGAGAGACAGTGTGAGGGAGAAAGAGAGAACATGAGAGAGATCGTGAGAGTCAGAGAGACAATGAGAGAGACCGTGAGAGTCAGAGAGACAGTGTGAGGTAGAAAGTAAGAGACCATGAGAATCAGAGAGACAATGAGAGAGACCATGAGAATCAGAGAGACAATGAGAGAGACAATGAGAGACAGTGTGAGGGAAAAGAGAGACAATGAGAGAGACCATGAGAATCAGAGAGACAATGAGAGAGACCATGAGAAACAGAGAGACAATGAGAGAGACCATGAGAATCAGAGAGACAATGAGAGAGACCATGAGAAACAGAGAGACAATGAGAGAGACCATGAGAAACAGAGAGACAGAGAGAGAGACCATGAGAATCAGAGAGACAATGAGAGAGACCATGAGAAACAGAGAGACAGAGAGAGAGACCATGAGAAACAGAGAGACAGAGAGAGAGACCATGAGAAACAGAGAGACAATGAGAGAGACCATGAGAAACAGAGAAACAGAGAGAGACCATGAGAAACAGAGAGACAATGAGAGAGACCATGAGAAACAGAGAGACAGAGAGAGAGACCATGAGAAACAGAGAGACAGTGTGAGGGAGAAAGAGAGACACATGAGGGAGAAAGAGAGACAATGTGAGAGACCGTGAGAGTCAGAGAGAGAGTGTGAGGGGGAAAGAGAGACAATGAGAGAGACCGTGAGATTCAGAGAGACAGTGTGAGGGAGAAAGAGAGACATATATACAGTGTGAGGGAGAAAGAGAGACAATGAGAGAGACCGTGAGAAACAGAGAGACAGAGAGAGACAGTGTGAGGGAGAAAGAGAGACATTGAGAGAGACCGTGAGAGTCAGAGAGACAGTGTGAGGGAGAAAGAGAGACAATGAGAGAGACAGTGAGACCGTGAGAAACAGAGAGACAATGAGAGAGACCGTGAGAAACAGAGAGACAGTGTGAGGGAGAAAGAGAGACAATAAGAGAGACCATGAGAAACAGAGAGACAGAGAGAGAGAGAAAGAGAGACATTGAGAGAGACCGTGAGAGTCAGAGAGACATTGAGAGAGACCATGAGAATCAGAGAGACAATGAGAGAGACCATGAGAATCAGAGAGACAATGAGAGAGACCATGAGAATCAGAGAGAAAGAGGCTTAATAATCACTATAAATATGACTGAGTCACTGTAGTAGATCCTGCGTCTGACTCAGAGTCCACGCTTACACCCTCTAATATGGAGAATGACCTCAATCTCAATACTCTCACTGGCGTGGCCCACACCCCCCACAGACTCCGCAAGGCGGGGGATCCACGAGCCCCAATACCCCCGTCTGACAGCAAGTTCTCCGTAGCCGTTGACTAAGTCTTGTACGAGATTAAGTTTGTTGTTAAGGTCCCACTCAATGATGAGCACAAAACTTCATAGGAATCCTCAGACTGAGCGATGAATGAATCACTGCCAGCTCACAATCCATTGAAGTCCTCCTCATGGCTCAGGAGTCCGTAAAAACAGGAAAACAAAATACAAGAAAATCCGATGTAACCCTGACTTAATCTACACTACCGGTCAAAAGTTTTAGAACACTTACTCATTCAGGGGTTTTTCTTTATTTGTACTATTTTCTACATCGTGGAATAATTACATTTTTGCAGGAATCAGGAGGATAGAATTTAGGTCAGATTTGCCAATTTGCCAAATGGAGATGACTGAGTCACTGTAGTAGATCCTGCGTCTGACTCAGAGTCCACGCTTACACCCTCTAATATGGAGAATGACCTCAATCTCAATACTCTCACTGGCGTGGCCCACGCGTCTCTGTGTGTGGAGTAAAGGTGGTCCAGGTTTATTTTCCCTCTGGTTGCACATTTAACATGCTGATAGAAATTTGGTGAAATGGATTGAAGTTTCCCTGCATTAAAGTCCCCGGCTACTAGGAGTGTTTTCTTGTTTGCTTATGGCAGAATACAGCTCATTGAATGCTGTCTTCGTGCCAAGAAACAAATAAACGAACAAAAAAACAATCAGTTGGGGACACAAAAAACATTCTTCTCTTTGCTTGTTCTTGCTTGTTCTTGCCATAAAATGGACTTGGTCTTTTACCAAATAGGGATATCTTCTGTATACCGCTTTACCTTGTCACAACACAACTGATTGGCTCAAATGCATTAAGAAGGAAAGAAATTCCACAAATTAACTTTTAAGAAAGCTCCCCTGTTAACTGAAATGCATTCCAGGTGACTACCTCATGAAACTGGTTGAGAGAATGCCAAGAGTTGGCAAAACTGCCATCAAGGCAAAGGGTGGCTATTTGATGTATTCACTATTATTCCACGATGTAGAAAATAGTAAAAAATAAAGAAAAACCCTTGAATGAGTAGGTGTTCTAAAAAATGTGACCGGTAGTGCACCTATTTCAAAACCGAAATGTATAAAACAAGATTAAATCTGCAAGCAGTATTACCGAGTTTCAAGCTGGACACTCAGTTGCTTCATTATATGGCAAGAAAAGCCTATCTAAGCTACATTATTAAGGCCTCTGACATTATCCACTAAGTTAAACCTAAAAGTATGATCAGCTCAGAAACAACTTGTCACAGCTGTTGAAGGAGGAGAACCAAGGTTCAGTGTGGTGAGCGTGCATTTTCTTTTATTAATCAAAGTGACGCCGAACAAACAAATAACACTACAAAAACAAACGGTGATGCTCAAAGGCTATGTGCCCTAAACAAAGTCAACTTCCCACAAAGAAAGGAGGGAAAACGGGTTACCTAAGTATGGTTCCCAATCAGAGACAACGACAGACAGCTGTCCCTGATTGAGAACCATACCCGGCCAAAACATAGAAATACAAAAAATGATAGATAACAAAACATAGAATGCAAATCACACCCTGACCAAACCAAATAGAGACATAAAAAGGCTCTCTAAGGTCAGGGCATGACACAACTGGTACCATTATCAGACACAAACACTGTTTTGCTCAACAATCAACCATGTTAACTGATGTTAGCTATAGATAAACGCAGCAAAAAAAGAAACATCCTCTCGCTCTCAAATGCGTTTATTTTCAGCTAACTTAACATGTGTAAATATTTGTATGAACATAACAAGATTCAACAACTGAGACATAAACTGAACAAGTTCCACAGACATGTGACTAACAGAGATGGAATAATGTGTCCCTGAACAAAGGGGGTGTCAAAATCAAAAGTAACAGTCAGTATCTGGTGTGGCCACCAGCTGCATTAAGTACTGCAGTGCATCTCCTCATGGGTACCACATGAGGGAGGAGGGGGGGTGTTAAAATCAAAAGTAACAGTCAGTATCTGGTGTGCTCGAACCTGGCGGAGAGCCACTGAATACTCGACAGTGGCTTCCTCATCTCATCGCTACTCCATCATCGCTCATCTAAACATATATGAAGAGTTGAACGCAATATGGTGGATGGACAACTACCAGGTCTCTACTTTCACCTGTCCACTTCTGTCACATCATTGCATATCTGAAGCAAAGGAGTTTAGAGGAGGAAGGAAGGTAGAAGGAGTGGAGAGGATAAATTGAAGGAGTGGAGAGGAGGAAGGTGGAGGGAAGGAGTGGAGAGGGGGTAGAGAAGGGGTGGAGAGAAGGAATTTTGAAGGAGTGGAGAGGAGGAAGGTGGAGGGAAGGAGTGGAAAAAGGAGGAAGGGAAGGAATGGAGAGGAGGAAGGGAAGGAATGGAGAGGAGGAAGGGAAGGTAGAGAGGAGGGAGGAGGAAGGGAAGGTAGAGAGGAGGAAGGGGAGGATTGGAGAGGAGGTTGTTGGAAGGGAAGGAGTGGAGAGAAGGTAGAGAAGGGGTGGAGAGGAGGAATGTGAAAGGGAAGGAGTGGAGAGGAGGAAGGAGGAAGGTGGAAGGAGTGGAGAGGAGGAAGGGAAGGAATGGAGAGGAGGAAGGGAAGGTAGAGAGGAGGGAGGAGGAAGGGAAGGAGTGGAGAGGAGGTAGAGAAGGAGTGGAGAGAAGGAATGTGGAAGGGAAGGAGTGGAGAGGAGGAAGGTGGAGGGACGGAGTGGAGAAAGGAGGAAGGGAAGGAATGGAGAGGAGGAAGGGAAGGAATGGAGAAGAGGAAGGTGGAGGGATGGAGTGGAGAAAGGAGGAAGGGAAGGAATGGAGAGGAGGAAGGGAAGGAATGGAGAGGAGGAAGGGAAGGTAGAGAGGAGGGAGGGGAGGAGTGGAGATGAGAAAGGTTGAAGGGAAGGAGTGGAGAAGAGAAAGGTGGAAGGAGTGGAGAGGAGGAAGGTTGAAGGGAAGGAGTGGAGAGGAGAATGGAGGAAGCGAATTAGTGGAGAGGAGGAAGGTGGAAGGATTGGAGTGAAGAGGAGGAAGGAGAAAGGGAAGGAGTGGAGAGGAGGAAGGTGAAAGGGATGAGGAAGGTGGAAGGGAAGGAGTGGAGAAGAGAAAGGTGGAAGAAGTGGAGAGGAGGAAGGTGGAAGGGAAGGAGTGGAGAGGAGGAAGGAAGAAGGGAAGGAGTGGAGAGGAGAATGGAGGAAGCAAATTAGTGGAGAGGAGGAAGGTGGAAGGATTGGAGTGAAGAGGAGGAAGGAGAAAGGGAAGGAGTGGAGAGGAGGAAGGTGAAAGGGATGAGGAAGGTGGAAGGGAAGGAGTGGAGAGGGGAAAGGGAAGGAGTGGAGAGGAGGAAGGTGAAAGGGAAGGAGTGGAGAGGAGGAAGGTGGAAGGGAAGGTAGAGAGGAGGAAGGTGGAAGGGAAGGAGTGAAATGGAGAATGGAGGAAGCAAATTAGTGGAGAGGAGGAAGGTGGAAGGATTGGAGAGAAGGAAGGTGGAAGGGATGGAGTGAAGAGGAGGAAGGAGGAAGGGATGGAGTGAAAAGGAGGAAGGAGGAAGGGATGGAGTGAAGAGGAGGAAGGAGGAAGGGAAGGAGTGGAGAGGAGGAAGGTGAAAGGGAAGGAGTGGGAATGAGGAAGGTGGAAGGGAAGGAGTGGAGAGGAGGAAGGTGGAAGGAGTGGGGATGAGGAAGGTGAAAGGGAAGGAGTGGAGAGGAGGAAGGTGGAAGGGATGGAGTGGAGAGGAGGAAAGTGGAAGGGAAGGAGTGGAGAGGGGAAAGGGAAGGACTGGAGATGAGGAAGGTGAAAGGGAATGAGTGGAGAGGAGGTTGATGGGAGAGAAGGAGTCGAGAGGAGAATGGAGGAAGGGAAGGAGTGGAGAGGAGGAAGGTGGAAGGATTGGAGAGGAGGAAGGTGGAAGGGAAGGAGTGGAGAGGAGGAAGGTGGAAGGGAAGGAGTGGAGAGGAGGAAGGAGGAAGGGAAGGAGTGGAGAGGAGAATGGAGGAAGGGAAGGAGTGGAGAGGAGAATGGAGGAAGGGAAGGAGTGGAGAGAAGGAAGGAGGAGGGAAAGGAGTAGAGAGGAGGAAGGGGGAAGGGAAGGAGCAGAGAGGAGGAAGCCACTAACTTAACCCCACATGACTCAGGAAGAACTGATCTCGCATGAGGCAGTGTCAGCTGTCCGAGCGGGGAGGGGGACGGCGGGTGGTGATGAGGGGTCTATTACATTTCACATGTTCCAGAATGGATTCCACAGAGTGCCCCACACTGAGAACAAGGCTATATATAACCTACCAGTTGCAACAGGAGGTAAAGGGTCGGGACAGCTGAGGGAGAGAGACCAGCCGGAGTACACTCCTTATGGTTCAAACCACAAAGACCGAGCCTCCTTATACCACAAAGGCCGAACCCTATACTCCTCTTTCCAGGCTGGGCAGTGAAGAGAGCCTAAGCTCGGAGCTCTGCCGTGTGGACAGGAGACAGACAGGACAGACACCAAGGACCAAGACGCCCTAGATCTCTTGTTCCCTGCTTATCGACTGGGAGTTGTCCCCCTGGACCGAGGCATCATGGCTCTGTCCATCGACCCAACGGAGGAGCCCAGGATGTACCAGCAGACCCTGTTGCAGGACGGACTCTATGATCTACTGGAGAATGACAAGCTGGTGGACTGTGTCCTGAAGATCAAGGGCAAGGAGTTCCCCTGCCATCGTCTGGTGCTGTGTGCCTGCTCGTCCTTCTTTAGGGCCCTGTTCCTGTCAGATCTGGAAGAGGAGAAGAAGAGAGAGGTGGTGTTGGAGGATGTAGAGCCGGGGGTCATGGGTCTGATTCTGAAGTACCTCTATACCTCCACCATTAATGTGACAGAGCAGAATGTCCAGGACATCTTCACTGTAGCCAACATGTTCCAGATCCCCTCGATCTTCACAGTGTGTGTCTCCTTCCTCCAGAAGAAACTCAGTCTCAGTAACTGTCTGGCTATATTCCGACTGGGCCTGATGCTGGACTGTCCTCGCCTCGCTGTCTCCGCTCGCAATTACGCCTGCGAACGCTTCCAGCTCATCTCCCGTGACGATGAGTTCCTGACGCTGGGGCCCAGCGAGCTGGCAGCTATCTTGACAGCGGACACACTGAATGTAGAAACGGAGGAAGAGGTGTTTGAGGCCGTGGAGAAGTGGGTCGGTCAAGATGTGGAGAACAGGCTGAAGGAACTACCCGGACTGATGGACTGTGTCAGACTCAGACTGGTCGACAAGGACTACTTTACTGAGATGGTGAGCAGTATGGTCTAGTGTTAAATCGCCCTGTCCCACCAGGTGGAGAAGCAGGTGATTCTGATAAATCTCCCTGTCCCACCAGGTGGAGAAGCAGGTGATACTAATACATCTCCCTGTCCCACCAGGTGGAGAAGCAGGTGATTGTTGTATTAAATCTCCCTGTCCCACCAGGTGGAGAAGCAGGTGATTGTTGTATTAAATCTCCCTGTCCCACCAGGTGGAGAAGCAGGTGATTGTTGTATTAAATCTCCCTCTGTCCCACCAGGTGGAGAAGCAGGTGATTCTGATAAATCTCCCTGTCCCACCAGGTGGAGAAGCAGGTGATACTGATACATCTCCCTGTCCCACCAGGTGGAGAAGCAGGTGATTCTGATAAATCTCCCTGTCCCACCAGGTGGAGAAGCAGGTGATTGTTGTATTAAATCTCCCTGTCCCACCAGGTGGAGAAGCAGGTGATTGTTGTATTAAATCTCCCTGTCCCACCAGGTGGAGAAGCAGGTGATTGTTGTATTAAATCTCCCTCTGTCCCACCAGGTGGAGAAGCAGGTGATTCTGATAAATCTCCCTGTCCCACCAGGTGGAGAAGCAGGTGATTCTGATAAATCTCCCTGTCCCACCAGGTGGAGAAGCAGGTGATTGTTGTATTAAATCTCCCTGTCCCACCAGGTGGAGAAGCAGGTGATTGTTGTATTAAATCTCCCTGTCCCACCAGGTGGAGAAGCAGGTGATTCTGATAAATCTCCCTGTCCCACCAGGTGGAGAAGCAGGTGATTCTGATAAATCTCCCTGTCCCACCAGGTGGAGAAGCAGGTGATTGTTGTATTAAATCTCCCTCTGTCCCACCAGGTGGAGAAGCAGGTGATACTGATACATCTCCCTGTCCCACCAGGTGGAGAAGCAGGTGATACTAATACATCTCCCTGTCCCACCAGGTGGAGAAGCAGGCGATTCTGATAAATCTCCCTGTCCCACCAGGTGGAGAAGCAGGCGATTCTGATAAATCTCCCTGTCCCACCAGGTGGAGAAGCAGGTGATACTGATACATCTCCCTGTCCCACCAGGTGGAGAAGCAGGTGATACTGATACATATCCCTGTCCCACCAGGTGGAGAAGCAGGTGATACTGATACATCTCCCTGTCCCACCATGTGGAGAAGCAGGTGATACTGATACATCTCCCTGTCCCACCAGGTGGAGAAGCAGGTGATACTGATAAATCTCCATGTCCCACCAGGTGGAGAAGCAGGTGATACTGATACATCTCCCTGTCCCACCAGGTGGAGAAGCAGGTGATACTGATACATCTCCCTGTCCCACCAGGTGGAGAAGTAGGTGATACTGATAAATCTCCATGTCCCACCAGGTGGAGAAGCAGGTGATACTGATACATCTCCCTGTCCCACCAGGTGGAGAAGCAGGTGATACTGATAAATCTCCATGTCCCACCAGGTGGAGAAGCAGGTGATACTGATAAATCTCCATGTCCCACCAGGTGGAGAAGCAGGTGATACTGATACATCTCCCTGTCCCACCAGGTGGAGAAGCAGGTGATACTGATAAATCTCCATGTCCCACCAGGTGGAGAAACATGAGTGGATCTGCTCCAACCCTGAAATGGAGAAGAGGCTTCAAATGGTCAGAGACGCTCGTGCTGGAAAACTGCCTGACCTCCCGCCTCAGAAGAAAACAAAGAAGAAGACGGAAGAAAATAAGACAGAGCAGAAGGGAGGAGAGGAGAAGGAGGGAGAGGAAGAGGAGGAGGAGGAGGAGGCTCTACTCCCGGGGATCTTGAATGATCAACTGCGGTTTGGGATGTTCCTGAGAGACCTGGTGTTCATGGTGAGTGACACGGGGGCGGTGGCGTACGACCCCACAGGGAACGACTGTTACGTCGCCTCGCTCTCCACTCAGATCCCCAAGAACCATGCCTCCCTTGTCACCAAAGAGAACCAGATCTTTGTTGCTGGGGGGCTGTTCTACAATGAGCTGAACAAGGAGGATCCTCTCAGCTCCTACTTCTTACAGGTAGGATGTTATAATCATTATACACCTGTTATTAATACAGGTAGGATGTTATAATTATTACACACCTGTTATTAATACAGGTAGGATGTTATAATTATTATACACCTGTTATTAATACAGGTAGGATGTTATAATTATTATACACCTGTTATTAATACAGGTATGATGTTATTATCATGTTATTATCAAATTTTACTTGGATAATTCCTTTGGATCTGCATTGAGTACAGGTATCTTCTGCATGGTCACCAAGTCATTGAGTAGATGTATCTTCTGCATGGTCACCAAGTCATTGAGTAGATGTATCTTCTGCATGGTCACCAAGTCGGGTGGCAGCGTAGCCTAGTGGTTAGAGCGTTGGACTAGTAACCGGAAGGTTGCGAGGTACAAGGTACAAATGACAAGGTACAAATCTGTCGTTCTGCCCCTGAACAGGCAGTTAACCCACTGTTCCCAGGCCGTCATTGAAAATAAGAATATGTTCTTAACTGACTTGCCTGGTTAAATAAAAAGGTCAAATTAAAAGTCATTGAGTAGAGGTATCTTCTGCATGGTCACCAAGTAATTTAGTACAGGTATCTTCTGCATGGTCACCAAGTCATTTAGTACAGGTATCTTCTGCATGGTCACCAAGTCATTTAGTACAGGTATCTTCTGCATGGTCACCAAGTCATTTAGTACAGGTATCTTCTGCATGGTCACCAAGTCATTTAGTACAGGTATCTTCTGCATGGTCACCAAGTCATTTAGTACAGGTATCTTCTGCATGGTCACCAAGTCATTGAGTAGATGTATCTTCTGCATGGTCACCAAGTCATTGAGTAGAGGTATCTTCTGCATGGTCACCAAGTCATTGAGTAGATGTATCTTCTGCATGGTCACCAAGTCATTGAGTAGAGGTATCTTCTGCATGGTCACCAAGTCATTGAGTAGAGGTATCTTCTGCATGGTCACCAAGTCATTGAGTAGATGTATCTTCTGCATGGTCACCAAGTCATTGAGTAGAGGTATCTTCTGCATGGTCACCAAGTCATTGAGTAGATGTATCTTCTGCATGGTCACCAAGTCATTGAGTAGAGGTATCTTCTGCATGGTCACCAAGTCATTGAGTAGAGGTATCTTCTGCATGGTCACCAAGTCATTGAGTAGAGGTATCTTCTGCATGGTCACCAAGTCATTGAGTAGATGTATCTTCTGCATGGTCACCAAGTCATTGAGTAGATGTATCTTCTGCATGGTCACCAAGTCATTGAGTAGATGTATCTTCTGCATGGTCACCAAGTCATTGAGTAGATGTATCTTCTGCATGGTCACCAAGTCATTGAGTAGAGGTATCTTCTGCATGGTCACCAAGTCATTGAGTAGATGTATCTTCTGCATGGTCACCAAGTCATTGAGTAGAGGTATCTTCTGCATGGTCACCAAGTCATTGAGTAGAGGTATCTTCTGCATGGTCACCAAGTCATTGAGTAGATGTATCTTCTGCATGGTCACCAAGTCATTGAGTACAGGTATCTTCTGCATGGTCACCAAGTCATTGAGTAGAGGTATCTTCTGCATGGTCACCAAGTCATTGAGTACAGGTATCTTCTGCATGGTCACCAAGTCATTGAGTAGAGGTATCTTCTGCATGGTCACCAAGTCATTGAGTAGAGGTATCTTCTGCATGGTCACCAAGTCATTGAGTAGAGGTATCAGTAAGTTACAGTCTATGTTCTGCATGGTCACCAAGTCATTGAGTAGAGGTATCTTCTGCATGGTCACCAAGTCATTGAGTAGATGTATCTTCTGCATGGTCACCAAGTCATTGAGTAGATGTATCTTCTGCATGGTCACCAAGTCATTGAGTAGAGGTATCTTCTGCATGGTCACCAAGTCATTTAGTAGAGGTATCTTCTGCATGGTCACCAAGTCATTGAGTAGAGGTATCTTCTGCATGGTCACCAAGTCATTTAGTACAGGTATCTTCTGCATGGTCACCAAGTCATTTAGTACAGGTATCTTCTGCATGGTCACCAAGTCATTTAGTACAGGTATCTTCTGCATGGTCACCAAGTCATTGAGTAGAGGTATCTTCTGCATGGTCACCAAGTCATTTAGTAGAGGTATCTTCTGCATGGTCACCAAGTCATTTAGTAGAGGTATCTTCTGCATGGTCACCAAGTCATTTAGTAGAGGTATCTTCTGCATGGTCACCAAGTCATTGAGTAGAGGTATCTTCTGCATGGTCACCAAGTCATTGAGTAGAGGTATCTTCTGCATGGTCACCAAGTCATTGAGTAGAGGTATCTTCTGCATGGTCACCAAGTCATTGAGTAGATGTATCTTCTGCATGGTCACCAAGTCATTGAGTAGAGGTATCTTCTGCATGGTCACCAAGTCAACACACCAGTAGGCCTAGATTCTCTCTCGCTCTCTGGGATCCTATTGAAGATGCCATAGAGCGAGGCAGACCTCCCTCCTCCACATTATAGATGTTATAATGTGGCTGTTTCCATTACAGAGATGCTGGCTGGCTGGCTGGCTGGCTGGCTGGCTGGCTGGCTGGCTGGCTGGCTGGCTGGTTGTCTGTCTGTCTGTCTGTCTGTCTGTCTGTCTGTCTGTCTGTCTGTCTGTCTGTCTGTCTGTCTGTCTGTCTGTCTGTCTGTCTGTCTGTCTGTCTGTCTGTCTGTCTGTCTGTCTGTCTGTCTGTCTGTCTGTCTGTCTGTCTGTCTGTCTGTCTGTCCATAGATCTGTCTGTCCTGTCAATATCTCAGCATGTAGACAGCTGCCCTGTCTCTGACCTCTGACATCTGTGACCTCCCAGTACGACCCAGTGAGTGCTGATTGGCTGGGCATGCCCCCCATCCCCTCACCCCGTTTCCTGTTCGGCCTGGCTGAGGCGGAGAACAGCATCTTCATGGTGGGAGGGAAGGAGCTGAAGGAGCAGGAGTCCAGTACACTGGACTCAGTGCTGGTCTATGACAGACAGTAAGTTACAGTCTATGTGACAGCACCAGTAAAAGCACCCAGTAACTGTCCTGTCTATGTGACCTGAATGCTCTCGTTGGCTGGCCCTCGTTTCATATTAGTCGCCAAACCCACTGGCTCCGGGTCATCTATGTCTTTGCTAGGTAAAGCTCTGCCTTATCTCAGCTCACTGGTCAACACCCACCCGTAGCACACGCTCTAGCAGGTATATCTCACGGGTCATCCCCAAAGCCAACACCCACCCATAGCACGTGCTCCAGCAGGTATATCTCACTGGTCACCCCCAAAGCCAATTCCTCCTTTGGCCGCCTGTCCTTCCATGTCTCTGCTGCCAATGACTGGAACGAATTGCAAAAATCAGTGAAAGCTGGAGACTCATGTCTACCTCACTAACTTTAAACATCAGTTGTCAGAGCAGCTTACTGTCAGGTGTGTGCGTACTGGGAGCGGAGTCAGGTGCAGGAGAGCAGAGAGTTGTGAACAGGCTCACACTTTATGTAGGCAGGAGAAACCAACAGACTGACGCCACTGCGTCAACACCTCCAGGCAAAAGTGCAAACGTGAAAACAGTCACAATAATACTATATAAACACAATAACATACCTCGTGAAATAAAACACGGAATAAACGCATACCAGTAAAGAGCATCAACATAGACACGTAACACAAAACTCATCTCACTCATCTCACAAAAAAAGACATGAGGGGGAACAGAGGAATGCAGTGTGATTGGGGAATGAAAACCAGCAGGGAACAAGACAAAACAAATGGATAAATGAGAAATGGAGATGCGATGGCTAGAAAGCCGGTGACGTCAAATGAGGAGAGGAGCCGACTTCGGCGGAAGTCGTGACACTTACTGATCACTGCACCTGTACATAGCCCATCTGTACATAGCCCATCTGTAAATAGCCCATCTGTAAATAGCCCATCCAACTACCTCATCCACATATTGTTGTTATTTTTGCTCCTTTTCACCCCAGTATCTCCACCTGCACATTCATCTACCGCACATCCATCACTCCAGTGTTTAATTGCTATATTGTAATTACTTCGCCACTACGGCCTATTTATTTCCTTACCTCCATAATCTTACTCCACTTGCACACACTGTATATAGATTTCTCTATTGTGTTATTGACTGTATGTTTGTTTATTCCATGTGTAACTCTGTTGTTTGTGTTGCACTGCTTTGCTTTATCTTGGCCAGGTCGCAATTGTAAATGAGAACTTGTTCTCAACTGGCCTACCTGTTTAAATAAAGGTAAAATAAAATCAAAAATAATAAACAATAGAGATATGAATCACAACACAATGGAAGAGTCATTCAACCTGCTGCCTCAGAGGAGTGATGTAATCAGGATGTTGTCAAATTGTTAGAATGTAGTCTGAGCTAGCAGTCTAATGTGTACCTCTCTGTGTTTGTCCTCCTCAGGTCTTTTAAATGGGGCGAGTCTGACCCCATACCGTACCCCGTCTACGGCCACGCTACTGTGTCTCACAACGGTCTTATCTATGTGATCGGAGGAAAATCGGATAGCAAGTGAGTTATTAACGTGATACTGCATTCTCTTCCACACTGTTGGTGTACAGCTCAGTCACGGTATACAGCTCAGTGACGGTGTAGAGCTCAGTCACGGTATAGAGCTCAGTCACCGTGTAGAGCTCAGTCACCGTGTAGAGCTCAGTCACGGTGTACAGCTCAGTCACGGTGTACAGCTCAGTCACGGTGTAGAGCTCAGTCACGGTGTAGAGCTCAGTCACGGTGTAGAGCTCAGTCACGGTGTAGAGCTCAGTCACGGTGTAGAGCTCAGTCACGGTGTAGAGCTCAGTCACGGTGTAGAGCTCAGTCACGGTATAGAGCTCAGTCACGGTGTACAGCTCAGTCACGGTGTACAGCTCAGTCACGGTATAGAGCTCAGTCACGGTGTAGAGCTCAGTCACGGTGTAGAGCTCAGTCACGGTGTAGAGCTCAGTCACGGTGTACAGCTCAGTCACGGTGTACAGCTCAGTCACGGTGTAGAGCTCAGTCACGGTATAGAGCTCAGTCACGGTATAGAGCTCAGTCACGGTATAGAGCTCAGTCACGGTATAGAGCTCAGTCACGGTGTAGAGCTCAGTCACGGTGTAGAGCTCAGTCACGGTGTACAGCTCAGTCACGGTGTAGAGCTCAGTCACGGTGTAGAGCTCAGTCACGGTATAGAGCTCAGTCACAGTGTAGAGCTCAGTCACAGTGTAGAGCTCAGTCACGGTGTAGAGCTCAGTCACGGTATAGAGCTCAGTCACGATATAGAGCTCAGTCACGGTGTAGAGCTCAGTCACGGTATAGAGCTAAGTCACGGTGTACAGCTCAGTCACGGTGTAGAGCTCAGTCACAGTATAGAGCTCAGTCACAGTGTAGAGCTCAGTCACGGTGTAGAGCGCAGTCACGGTATAGAGCTCAGTCACGGTGTAGAGCTCAGTTACCGTGTAGAGCTCAGTCACCGTGTAGAGCTCAGTAAGGACAGTATGATCACTAACAACAACAACTATTACTACTGCTGCTGCTACTACTAGGATGTGTGTCTGTCCTGTAGGAAGGTGACGAAGAGGATGTGTGTGTACTGTGCACAGCGGTTTGAGTGGAAGGAGCTGGCTCCGATGCAGCTGGCCCGCTCTCTGTTTGGAGCCACCATCCATAAAGACAAGATATACGTAGCAGCAGGCGTCACAGACACCGGCCTGACAGACACCATTGAGGTCTACGACATCAACACCAACAAGTCAGTAGCAAGCCTGCAGCCTCAAAGAGTGTGTGTGTGTGTGTGTGTGTGTGTGTGTGTGTGTGTGTGTGTGTGTGTGTGTGTGTGTGTGTGTGTGTGTGTGTGTGTGTGTGTGTGTGTGTGTGTGTGTGTGTGTGTGTGTGTGTGACAGACTTCATGGAGGTCTACGATAGTAACACCAACAAGTCAGATTTCACATTACTGAAAGTGTCCCAGGAAGTCTGAGTTCACTGTGCTGCCAACATATTCTCTCTGGGAGCTGATGATGATTCAAGACAACAATGAACAGTGCCTGATTTACCTTTACTCATACGGCTGTTAAACCCATAACGTGTCTCCAGGTGGTCAGACTTTGTGGAGTTCCCTCAGGGTCGTAGCTCACTCAGTCTGGCATCGGTGGCCGGGGGTCTCTACGCTGTTGGAGGCTTCGCCATGATGCCCAGCCAGGACAGGGATGAACTCCTCCCCAAGGAGATGAATGACATCTGGAGGTGAGGAACAAACTGACGTTGGGATGGAGGCAGGGAGAGTCAGGGCTGTGGTTGGAGGCAGGGAGAGTCAGGGCTATGGTTGGAGGCAGGGAGAGTCAGGGCTGTGGTTGGAGGCAGAGAGAGTCAGGGCTATGGTTGGAGGCAGGGAGAGTCAGGGCTATGGTTGGAGGCAGGGAGAGTCAGGGCTGTGGTTGGAGGCAGGGAGAGTCAGGGCTATGGTTGGAGGCAGGGAGAGTCAGGGCTATGGTTGGAGGCAGGGAGAGTCAGGGCTATGGTTGGAGGCAGGGGGAGTCAGGGCTGTGGTTGGAGGCAGGGAGAGACAGGGCTATGGTTGGAGGCAGAGAGAGTCAGGGCTGTGGTTGGAGGCAGGGAGAGTCAGGGCTATGGTTGGAGGCAGGGAGAGTCAGGGCTGTGGTTGGAGGCAGGGAGAGTCAGGGCTATGGTTGGAGGCAGGGAGAGTCAGGGCTGTGGTTGGAGGCAGGGAGAGTCAGGGCTATGGTTGGAGGCAGGGAGAGTCAGGGTTGTGGTTGGAGGCAGGGAGAGACAGGGCTATGGTTGGAGGCAGAGAGAGTCAGGGCTGTGGTTGGAGGCAGGGAGAGTCAGGGCTATGGTTGGAGGCAGGGAGAGTTAGGGCTGTGGTTGGAGGCAGGGAGAGTCAGGGCTATGGTTGGAGGCAGGGAGAGTCAGGGCTGTGGTTGGAGGCAGGGAGAGTCAGGGCTATGGTTGGGCAGGGAGAGTCAGGGCTATGGTTGGAGGCAGGGAGAGTCAGGGCTGTGGTTGGAGGCAGAGAGAGTCAGGGCTATGGTTGGAGGCAGGGAGAGTCAGAGCTATGGTTGGAGGCAGAGAGAGTCAGGGCTATGGTTGGAGGCAGGGAGAGTCAGGGCTATGGTTGGGCAGGGAGAGTCAGGGCTATGGTTGGAGGCAGGGAGAGTCAGGGCTATGGTTGGAGGCAGGGAGAGTCAGGGCTATGGTTGGGCAGGGAGAGTCAGGGCTATGGTTGGGCAGGGAGAGTCAGGGCTATGGTTGGAGGCAGAGAGAGTCAGGGCTATGGTTGGAGGCAGGGAGAGTCAGGGCTATGGTTGGAGGCAGGGAGAGTCAGGGCTATGGTTGGAGGCAGAGAGAGTCAGGGCTATGGTTGGAGGCAGAGAGAGTCAGGGCTATGGTTGGAAGGAAGGTCTGGCTATTGTTGGAGGCAGGGAAGGTCACGGCTATGGTTGGAAGAAAGGTCTGGCTATTGTTGGAGGCAGGGAAGGTCACGGCTATGGTTGGAAGGAAGGTCTGGCTATTGTTGGAGGCAGGGAAGGTCATGGCTATGGTTGGAGGCCGGGAAGGTCAGGGCTATGGTTGGAAGGAAGGTCAGGACTATGGTTGGAGGCAGGGAAGTTCAGGGATATTGTTGGAGGCAGGGAAAATCAGGGCTATAGTTAGAGGCAGGAAAGTTCAGGGCTATTGTTGGACGCAGGGAGAGTCAGGGCTATGTTTGGAGGTGGGGAAGGTCAGGGCTATGGTTGGAGGCAGGGAGAGTCAGGGCTATAGTTGGAGGCAGGGAGAGTGATGGCTATGGTTGGAGACAGGGAGAGTCAGGGCTATTGTTGGAGGCAGAGAAGGTCAGGGCTATGGTTGGAGGCAGGGAGAGTCAGGGCTATGGTTGGGCAGGGAGAGTCAGGACTGTGGTTGGAGGCGGGGAAGTTCAAGGCTATGGTTGGAGGTGGGGAAAGTCAGGGCTATGGTTGGAGGTGGGGAAGGTCAGAGCTATGGTTGGAGGCAGGGAAAACCGGGGCTATGGTTGGAGGCAGGGAGAGTGATGGTTATGGTTGGAGGCAGGGAGAGTCAGGGATATGGTTGGAGGCAGGGAAGGTCAGGGCTGTGGTTGGAGGCAGGGAGAGTCAGGGCTATGGTGGGAGGCAGGGAAGGTCAGGGCGGTGTGATTGGAGGCAGGGAAGGTCAGGGCTATGGTTGGAAGGAAGGTCAGGGCTATGGTTGGAAGGAAGGTCAGGACTATGGTTGGAGGCATGGAAGGTCACGGCTATGGTTGAAAGGAAAGTCTGGCTATTGTTGGAGGCAGGGAAGGTCATGGCTATGGTTGGAGGCAGGGAAGGTCAGGGCTATGGTTGGAGGTGGGGCAGGTCAGAGCTATGGTTGGAGGCAGGGAAAATCAGGGCTATGGTTGGAGGCAGGGAAGGTCAGGGCTATGGTTGGAAGGAAGGTCTGGCTATTGTTGGAGGCAGGGAAGTTCACGGCTATGGTTGGAAGGAAGGTCTGGCTATTGTTGGAGGCAGGGAAGGTCATGGCTATGGTTGGAGGCCGGGAAGGTCAGGTCTATGGTTGGAGGCAGGGAGAGTCGGGGCTGTGGTTAGAGGCAGGGAATGTCAGGGCTTTTATTGTAGGCAGGGAAGGTCAGGGCTATGGTTGGAGGCAGGGAAGTTCAGGGCTATGGTTGGAGTCAGGGAAGTTCAGGGCTATGGTTGGAGGCAGGGAAGTTCAGGGCTATGGTTGGAGTCAGGGAAGTTCAGGGATATTGTTGGAGGCAGGGAAAATCAGGGCTATGGTTAGAGGAAGGAAAGTTCAGGGCTATGGTTGGAGGCAGGGAAGTTCAGGGCTATTGTTGGAGGCAGGAAAGGTCAGGGCTATGGTTGGAAGGAAGGTCAGGGCTATGGTTGGAGTCAGGGCTATGGTTGGAGGCAGGGAAGGTCAGGGCTATGGTTGGAGGTGGGGAAGGTCAGGGCTATGGTTGGAGGTGGGGAAGGTCAGGGCTATGGTTGGAGGCAGGGAGAGTCAGGGCTATAGTTGGAGGCAGGGAGAGTGATGACTATGGTTGGAGGCAGGGAGAGTCAGGGCTATGGTTGGAGGCGGGGAGAGTCAGGGCTATGGTTGGAGGCAGGGAAGGTCGTCCTATTCTGTCCTCTTACCTGACTTCCTGTTCTGTCCTCTTACCTGACGTCCTGTCCTCTCCTCCTGCAGGTATGACGAGGGGGAAAGGAAGTGGGTGGGTGTTCTGAGGGAGATCCAATACGCCTCTGGGGCCACCATCTTGGGGGCACGACTCAACACGCTTCGACTCACCAAGATGTAACACTCCTCAACACCATGAGACTCACCAAGTTGTAAAGATGTTACATTTTTCACAGTGTCACCTGTTCCAAACCATGACATCTGTTATTTGATCAATTCTGTTGTGTTTGACCTGGAGGGAGTTTGTGAGAGGTCACATTGAAAAGCATCTTTGGGGCCTCCCGAGTGGCGCAGGAAGCAGTCTAAGGCACTGCATTTCAGTGCTTGAGGCATCACTACAGACCCAGGTTCGATCCCAAGCTGTGTCACAACTGTCCGTGACTGGGAATCCCATAGGGCGGCGCACAATTGGCCCAACATCGTCCGGATTAGGGTAGGGTTTGTTGGCCGGGGGGCTTTACTGGGCTCATCACGCCCTAGCCACTCCTTGTGGTGGGCCGGGTGCCATCAGGTTATCAGTTGAACAGTGTTTCCTCCGACACATTGGTGCAGCTGGCTTCCAGGTTAAGTTTCTCAGAGGATGCATGATTCAACTTTAGCCTCTCCCAAGCCCTTTGGGGAGTTGCAGCGATGAGACAAAATAGTAATTGGATCACAATTGGATATCACGAAATCGGGGTTAAATACTAACAACAACAAAAATATATATACAGTACAAGTCAATAGTTTAGACACACCTACTCATTCACGGGTTTTTATTTATTTTTACTATCTTCTACATTGTAGAAAAAATAGTGAAGACATCAAAACTATGAATTAACACATGGCATCATGTAGTAAGCAAAACATTTTAAACAAATCAAAATATATTTTACATTCGAGATTCTTCATAGTAGCCATCTTTTGCCTTGATGACAGCTTTGCACACTCTTGGCATTATCTCAACCAGCTGCACCTGGAATGCTTTTCCAACCTTTTTGAAGGAGTTCCCAGATATGCTGCTTTTCCTTCACTCTGTGGTCCAACTCATCCCAAACCATCTCAATTGGGTTGAAGTCCAGTGATTGTGTAGGCCAGGTCAATCACTCTCCTTCCTGGTCAAATAGCCCTTACACAAGCTGGATGTGTGCTGGGTTGATTTCCTGTTGAAAAACAAACGATAGTCCCACTAAGTGCAAACCAGATGGGATGGCGTATCGCTGCAGAATGCTGTGATAGCGATGCTGGTTAAGTTGGACTTGAATTCTAAATAAATCACAGACAGTGTCACCAGAAAGCACCCCCACACTTCACTGTGGAAACCAAAAAAGAAAAACCAATAAAGAAAAACCCTGGAATGAGTAGATGTGTCCAAACCTTTGACTGATACTGTACATGCATATACAGTGGAGAACAAGTATTTGATCCACTGCCGATTTTGCAGGTTTTCCTATTTACAAAGCATGTAGAGGTCTGTCATTTCTATCATAGGTACACTTCAACTGTGAGAGACGGAATCTGAAACAAAAATCCAGAAAATCAGATTGTATGATTTTTAAGTAATTAATTTGCATTTTATTGCATGACATAAGTATTTGATACATCAGAAAAGCCAAACTTAATATTTGGTACAGAAAACTTTGTTTGCGATTACAGAGATCATACGTTTCCTGTAGTCATACGTTTCCTGTAGTTCTTGACCAGATTTTGGACCACTCCTCCATACAGACCTTCTCCAGATCCTTCAGGTTTCGGGGCTGTCGCTGGGCAATACGGACTTTCAGCTCCCTCCAAAGATTTTCTATTGGGTTCAGGTCTAGAGACTGGCTAGGCCACTCCAGGACCTTGAGATGCTTCTTACGGAGCCACTCCTTAGTTGCCCTGGCTGTGTGGTTCCCATCTTCAATGCTCTTACTGAGGGAAGGAGGCTGTTGGCCAAGATCTCGCAATACATGGCCCCATCCATCCTCCCCTCAATACGGTGCAGTTGTCCTGTCCCCTTTGCAGAAAAGCATCCCCAAAGAATGATGTTTCCACCTCCATGCTTCACGGTTGGGATGGTGTTCTTGGGGTTGTACTCATCCTTCTTCTTCCTCCAAACACGGCGAGTGGAGTTTAGACCAAAAAGCTATATTTTTGTCTCATCAGACCACATAACCTTCTCTCATTCCTCTTCTGGATCATCCAGATGGCCATTGTCAAACTTCAGACGGGCCTGGACATGTGCTGGCTTGAGCAGGGGGACATTGCGTGCGCTGCAGGATTTTAATCCATGACGGCGTTGTGTGTTACTAATGGTTTTCTTTGAGACTGTGATCCCAGCTCTCTTCAGGTCATTGACCAGGTCCTGCCGTGTAGTTCTGGGCTGATCCCTCACCTTCCTCATGATCATTGATGCCCCACGAGGTGAGATCTTGCATGGAGCTCCAGACCGAGGGTGATTGACCGTCATCTTGAACTTCTTCCATTTTCTAATAATTGCGCCAACAGTTGTTGCCTTCTCACGAAGCTGCTTGCCTATTGTCCTGTAGCCCATCCCAGCCTTGTGCAGGTCTACAATTTTATCCCTGATGTCCTTACACAGCTATCTGGTCTTGGCCATTGTGGAGAGGTTGGAGTCTGTTTGATTGAGTGTGTGGACAGGTGTCTTTTATACAGGTAACGAGTTCAAACAGGTGCAGTTAATACAGGTAATGAGTGGAGAACAGGAGGGCGTCTTAAAGAAAAACTAACAGGTCTGTGAGAGCCAGAATTCTTACTGGTTGGTAGGTGATCAAATACTTATGTCATGCAATAAAATGAAAATGAATTACTTAAAAATCATACAATGTGATTTTCTGGACTTTTGTTTTAGATTCCGTCTCTCACAGTTGAAGTGTACCTATGATGAAAATTACAGACCTCTACATTCCTTGTAAGTGGGAAAACCTGCAAAATTGGCAGTGTATCAAATACTTGTTCTCTCCACTGTATATTTCTAATAAAAATTGTATATATATATATATATATATATATATATATATATATATATATATATATATATATATACATAAAATAGCATATATGTTTTAGCACAGCTTGAAAGACTGGAATGTAAATGTTGAGTGGCTTAACTGCAGGTAAATTGTATGTTTAAATATTCAATAAAATAATAAAATGACTGGAACCACAGGAGCTGCACCTCTTCCAACACCTCAACACATCTAGAAGATGCTATTATTACATGTCTAGAGGACGGTATTATTACAACACGTCTAGAGGACTTTATTATTAACACATCTAAAGGACTCTATTATCAACACGTCTAGAGGACTCTATTATCAACACTTCTATAAGACTCTATTATCAACACTTCTATAAGACTCTATTATCAACATTTCTAGAGGACTCTATTATCAACACTTCTAGAGGACTCTATTATCAACACGTCTAGAGGACTCTATTATCAACACTTCTAGAGGACTCTATTATCAACACGTCTAGAGGACTCTATTATCAACACTTCTATAAGACTCTATTATCAACACTTCTATAAGACTCTATTATTAACACTTCTAGAGTACTCTATTATTACAACATGTCTAGAGGATTATATTATAAACACTTCTAGAGGACTCTATTATCAACAGGTCTACAGGACTCTATTATTACAACATGTCTAGAGGATTATATTATAAACACTTCTAGAGGACTCTATTATCAACAGGTCTACAGGACTCTATTATTACAACATGTCTAGAGGATTATATTATAAACACTTCTAGAGGACTCTATTATCAACAGGTCTACAGGACTCTATTATTACAACATGTCTAGAGGATTATATTATAAACACTTCTAGAGGACTCTATTATCAACAGGTCTACAGGACTCTATTATTACAACATGTCTAGAGGATGATATTATTAACACTTCTAGAGGACTCTTTTATCAACACTTCTAGAGGACTCTATTATCAACAGGTCTACAGGACTCTATTATTACAACATGTCTAGAGGATTATATTATTAACACTTCTAGAGGACTCTAATATCAACACTTCTAGAGGACTCTTATCAAAACATCTAGAGGACTCTATTATCAACACTTCAAGAGGACTATATTATCAACACTTCTAGAGGACTCTATTATCAACACTTCTAAAGGACTCTATTATTACAACATGTCTAGAGGATTATATTATCAACACTTCTAGAGGACTCTATTATCAACAGGTCTACAGGACTCTATTATTACAACATGTCTAGAGGATTATATTATTAACACTTCTAGAGGACTCTATTATCAACACTTCTAGAGGACTCTTATCAAAACATCTAGAGGACTCTATTATCAACACTTCTAGAGGACTCTAATATTAACACTTCTAGAGGACTCTATTATCAACACTTCTAGAGGACTCTATTATCAACACTTCTAGAAGACTCTATTATCAACACATCTAGAGGACTCTATTATCAACACTTCTAGAAGACTCTATTATCAACACATCTAGAGGACTCTAATATTAACACATCTAGAGGATTCTATTATTACAACATGTCTAGAAGACTCTATTATTATCACTTCTAGAGGACTCTATTATCAACACTTCTAGAGGACTCTACTATTAACACTTCTAGAGGACTCTATTATTACAACACATCTAGAGGACTCTACTATTAACACATCTAGAGGACTCTAATATTAACACATCTAGAGGACTCTTATCAAAACATCTAGAGGACTCTATTATCAACACTTCTAGAGGACTCTATTATTACAACATGTCTAGAGGATGATATTATTAACACTTCTAGAGGACTCTAATATCAACACTTCTAGAGGACTCTATTATAAACACTTCTAGAGGACTCTAATATTAACACTTCTAGAGGACTCTATTATCAACACTTCTAGAGGACTCTATTATCAACACTTCTAGAAGACTCTATTATCAACACATCTAGAGGACTCTATTATCAACACTTCTAGAAGACTCTATTATCAACACATCTAGAGGACTCTAATATCAACACTTCTAGAGGACTCTATTATAAACACTTCTAGAGGACTCTAATATTAACACTTCTAGAGGACTCTATTATTAACACATCTAGAGGATTCTATTATTACAACATGTCTAGAAGACTCTATTATTATCACTTCTAGAGGACTCTATTATCAACACTTCTAGAGGACTCTACTATTAACACATCTAGAGGACTCTATTATTACAACACATCTAGAGGACTCTACTATTAACACATCTAGAGGACTCTAATATTAACACTTCTAGAGGACTCTATTATCAACACTTCTAGAGGACTCTAATATTAACACTTCTAGAGGACTCTACTATTAACGCTTCTAGAGGACTCTATTATTACAACACATCTAGAGGACTCTATTATCAACACTTCTAGAGGACTCTACTGTGATGCCTTCTGGTACCCCCCAAACTCGCTGTGTCCAAATCAACTCCTCTGAGTTTAACAGAGTTTAACTCACATATAATGCTAGCAGTTCACGGGAGCAGACGTAGAGCAGACTTCTGGAGTGGGGAAAGAATGAATGCTTTTCACTGTGTAGATACATTGTGTCAATTAAAACTGTCTAATTGAAGATAAATCATCTGTGTTATTGTTGAATTCATTCATTAAATGTCCATCAGCTGTGACACTAGTAAATCCCTCAGTATGACACAGGAGCCAGATGAGAACTGGGCCACCTTCAGTTTCCAATGTTGTGATCATTGCAGATAGAAATTCCACAAATAGAGCCAATATGATTCCTTGGTCTACATGTCAGAGAGGCGTGTTTGTTCTACATAACATATTTCTGTCTGAAGTTTCCAAGATGTCCTGCTGAACACGTCCCTGGGTTCAGAGAGAGTAGTGCTGGGTCCTACAGTGGGCAGTCTTTACAGCGGCTGCACCAGTGGTATCAACACAGTATATAAGAATTTCAGCTAGTGAATGCCATCAATAAACCAAAACATTCATTGCAAACATACAAAACCAAAACATTTCATTCAAACATACAAAACCAAAACATTTCATTCAAACATCACTATGCTTTACACACATAAATAACAACATGAAACAGTTTTGGAATAATATATCTATATTGTTTAATATTGAATTAGTCTCCTGTGTTACACATGATAAACACGAACCGATCGGATACATGTAATGTTAATAGCACCTCTAGACACTATAGTGCTCATTGTTTAAGTACGGTGTTTATATAGCTAGCCCATACAACTACTGTATAGTCATGGTCTATGTAGACCAGTCTACTAAGACATTGGGTTTACACTGTAATGTATAGAATCAACGAATGGTAGACACAATATGACTGGTTTTAATGCAGCAGTAGGAAGCGGTAGTTAGGTACATGAAAACCTTTAAAGTGTTCGAGGAGAGAGATGCTTTTCCAACTTTGATTCGGGTATTACATTGTTGATTTCTATTATGGTAAATGTAGGCCTTTCTTTTCCTCGGAACTGGACGTTTACTAGACCCACTAACCCAACCTCACATGTGCAGAACCACAAACCTCTCTTACTTTGAAACATTAGATTTAACACTAGAACAGACCATAAGGAAACAATGACCCTCCATTGTGAAAACATAAGCCTTAATATACACACGGTCTTCTCACCAGCCAGAAGGAACATAGAAAAGCCTCAGAGGTCGAAATTCAAACCACTTTTCTTCCAGCTGAAGGCCACAGAATCAACCCTACTGGACTACAGGCTCTATCTTTTAGCTTATCCCAAGAACTACAAATCCCAACAGGCTTTACAAAAAACACTCAACGTCCCGGCCCTAACCTAGCTGGCCGGCGGGACCTGCCTGGTTTCACTTTTTGACAAACATTTTTTATTTTTTATAATGAACGCAAAACGCAAACAATCACACTTCTGAGAACCAACTCATCAGCTCCAACATACCCTGGTTTAAGGACATGTTAACTAAACAGGGACCTTTTCAATGTCCCTTCTCTTTCCTTCGAGTGTAACATATCCATTATGATGTTAGACATGATCACACAGATTCAAAGCATTTGATCAATTAACAGGGTTGGCCAGTAAGTGCTTTTTCATGAAAAACATAAACATACTCACACAATTAAATACCAAGTTCCATTACCCACAATCCTTCAGATCTGATGCTAAGGATGCTTATCTCTCTCTAATGGCAACACAGCACTGAAAACTCTTTAAGATACAGTAAATATATTGATTGTGAGCCAATCAAAGCACCGATCCATCACCAGGCATCTTAGAGTGCAAAGACTATAAAGAGATGGCTGTAAAGTAATGCTCTCTGTCTAATAGTACCTATTCAATACTACTTTCTCTTGTTACTCATTTGGCTATTGATGTACATTTCCACATCATTCTGATGTAGGGTTGCAAAATTCCAGGAAGGTTGAATACATTCTAGAAATCCTGTTTGGAGGATCCTGGAAGGTTGCAACCACATTCTGACCCAAAGTGCTATACCAGTAGTACCACCACTACCATTCCTCCTTAACCAATACCCACCAACCAGCCCTAACTAATGCAATACCCACCCACCAACCAGCCCTAACTAACCCAATACCCACCAACCAGCCTTAACTAACGCAATACCCACCAACCAGCCCTAACTAACGCAATACCCACCCACCAACCAGCCCTAACTAACCCAATACCCACCAACCAGCCCTAACTAACCCAATACCCACCCACCAACCAGCCCTAACTAACCCAATACCCACCAACCAGCCTTAACTAACGCAATACCCACCAACCAACCCTAACTAACGCAATACCCACCAACCAGCCCTAACTAACCCAATACCCACCCACCAACCAGCCCTAACTAACCCAATACCCACCAACCAACCAGCCCTAACTAACCCAATACCCACCAACCAGCCCTAACTAACCCAATACCCACGAACCAGCCCTAACTAACCCAATACCCACCAACCAACCAGCCCTAACTAACCCAATACCCACCAACCGGCCCTAACTAACCCAATACCCACCAACCAGCCCTAACTAACGCAATACCCACCAACCAGCCCTAACTAACCCAATATCCACCAACCAGCCCTAACTAACGCAATACCCACCAACCAGCCCTAATTAACCCAATACCCACCAACCAGCCCTAACAAACCCAATACCCACCAACCAGCCCTAACTAACGCAATACCCACCAACCAGCCCTAATTAACCCAATACCCACCAACCAGCCCTAACAAACCCAATACCGACCAACCAGCCCTAACTAACCCAATACCCACCAACCAGCCCTAATTAACCCAATACCCACCAACCAGCCCTAACAAACCCAATACCCACCAACCAGCCCTAATAAACCCAATATCCACCAACCAGCCTTAACAAACCCAATACCCACCAACCAGCCCTAACTAACGCAATACCCACCAACCAGCCCTAATTAACCCAATACCCACCAACCAGCCCTAACAAACCCAATACCCACCAACCAGCCCTAATAAACCCAATATCCACCAACCAGCCCTAATTAACCCAATACCCACCAACCAGCCCTAACAAACCCAATACCCACCAACCAGCCCTAACTAACCCAATACCCACCAACCAGCTCTAATTAACCCAATACCCACCTACATCACATTCAGTTCCATGGTATCTCATTTCCATCAACTATCTATACAGATAGACCCATAGATAATATAACACAATCTACTATAGAGATAGACCCAGAGATAGTATAACATAATCTACTATAGAGATAGACCCATAGATAGTATAACAGAATCTACTATAGAGATAGACTCATAGATAATATAACAGAATCTACTATAGAGATAGACTCATAGATAATATAACAGAATCTACTATAGAGATAGACTCATAGATAATATAACAGAATCTACTATAGAGATAGACTCATAGATAATATAACAGAATCTACTATAGAGATAGACTCATAGATAATATAACAGAGTCTACTATAGAGATAGACTCATAGATAATATAACAGAGTCTACTATAGAGATAGACCCATGGATAATATAATAGCTACTATTGTCTATTGATGGGGAACATCTCATGACAGTACCACAGTACTCTGGAGATGATTATATAATTGTACATCTCCTCCTCTTCTCCTGCTCTTCCAGAGCTAGACTACTGCTAACTTTCTACATTTCAGCACATTTTGCCATGGGGCACAGAGAAAAAAATGTACATTGTGTCATGAGACTGAGATAAACATTTCTGTTTTAAAGCTAATTTCCTGCTATTCTACACGTTTCCATGGTGCAAAGAGAAAAATGTGCAGTTTTAAAGCTAATTTCCTGCTATTCTACACATTTTGCCATTGTGAAGCCAAAGATTGCACATTTTGGGGAGACAATATGTTTGCTATGATTGCTTTTAAACTAAGTTTACAGAGCTAGCTTGGGATTAGCGCAATAGATTACAGGTATACACATTCTCCAGAGTTCTATCTAATATACGAATAAAAATTGCAATAAATAAACAAGGAGTTGTTCCAACTAAATATCATTAAGTAACTGGTTCCACAGCCGTTTATTAGGTCAGATTTATAGTTGAATGAACATATGAGGCAATTTGAGCAAACACGTTTTTAAATCAGCAACATTTTTGCCTACATTTTCTGATGTTGGAGCTAAGTTTGGGCCAACTAAAATGTTTACGTTCATGTAAAACTTTGACCGAAAAGTTGAGTAAACTAGTGGAACCAATTACACTGTGTCTTCTTCATAAGGAATAATTCACCTTTCTCCAATATATCTACACTGTTCCTCAGATCGTAGACAATTGAGCAGATAAGATTGGTTTTTCTGAACAGCATTTTAATGTGAGAAATGATAGATTTCGGGCCAGCGTCTGTGATGTCATCAGTGGAGTAAAAAGTATCCAATTGTCATACTTGAGTAAAAGTAAATATACCTTAATAGAAAATTACTCAAGTAAAAGTGAAAGTCACTGAGTAAAATACTACTTGAGTAAAAGTCTAAAAGCATTTATTTTAAAAAAAATACTGAAGTATCAAACATAAAATTACGAATAATAAAATATTCCTTATATTAAGCAAGCAAGACGGCACAAATTTAATGTAAAAAAAATAAAAAAATCGATGGTTGCCAGGGGCAACACCAACATGTGTGTTTAGTGAGTCCTCCAGACCAGAGGCAGTAGGGACGACCAGGGATGTTCTCTGTTTAGTGAGTCCTCCAGACCAGAGGCAGTAGGGACGACCAGGTACGTTCTCTTGTGTGTGAATTGGACCATTTTCTGTCCTGCTAAGCATTCAAAATGTAATGACTACTTTTGGGTGTCAGGGAAAATATATGGAGTAGAAAGTACATTATTTTCTTTAGGAACATAGTGAAGTTAAAGTAAAAGTTGTAAAAAATATAAATAGTAAAGTATAGATACCCCCCAAAAACTACTTAAGTAGTACTAGTACTTTAAAGTATTTTTACTTCAGTACTTTACACTACTTGAAAAGAGCAGGAATAGGCTACAATCCAAGCTCTGTACAGTGGTTTCTAAACATCAGCAAGTCAGATAAATGTCTCTCCACTTTACTTCCTACTTTGGGAATCTCAAGCTGATTGGCTGATTGTTCATCTATTCAGGGTCAGATTGACTGTTTTACACAACCTCTACTCATCCGTCTCGGGTAGTTACACACACACACACACACACACACACACACACACACACACACACACACACACACACACACACACACACACACACACACACACACACACACACACACACACACACACACACACACACACACACACACACACACACACACGCACGCACACGCACGCACGCACGCACGCACACACACACACACACACACACACACTTAACTGCATTCTCCTGTGCACTGAAAAATTGACTGTCATAACCTTTCCAACGTGACTATCTAGTCATAACCTTTCCAACGTGACTATCTAGTCATAACCTTTCCAACGTGACTATCTAGTCATAACCTTTCCAACGTGACTATCTAGTCATAACCTTTCCAAACGTGACTATCTAGTCATAACCTTTCCAACGTGACTATCTAGTCATAACCTTTCCAAAGTGACTATCTAGTCATAACCTTTCCAACGTGACTATCTAGTCATAACCTTTCCAACGTGACTGTCTAGTCATAACCTTCTAAAACACCTTATATAATGGCATAATGTTGCCACACACAAATTACACAAACTGTCACAATTTGAACATTTAACACACAAAAAGAGTACATCTTAAATAACACTAACGTTCAAAATAAGATGCAGGATTGATTTTAGAGGCTTTATAATAATCTCACTAGCATGTGAGCTCACGGGAGTTGGTTATTGCGATGCCAGATACGTGTTTTAACAGACAGATCAGAAGAACAGTTTGCTTCATCTTCAGGTGACTAAGAGAATGATCTATCCTGCTGGTCTGTTCTGATTGGCTAATAGAGTCCACTCACTGTGAGGAATGGACTCCTCACTGTGAGAACAGGGAGAAGAGGATAGAGGGTGAGGAAAGGAGAGACAGGGCACTGCTGGAGATGTCTGAAGAGGGGGGAAAGAGAGAGGGGAGAGGAGGATGAGAAGGGAGGAGAGAGGGCTCTGTAGGCAACGTCTGGTGAGGACAGGAGAGATACAGGGCTCTGCGGGAGACGTCTGAAGAGGAGGGAAAGAGAGAGGGGAGAGGAGGATGAGAAGGGAGGAGAGAGGGCTCTGTAGGCAACGTCTGGTGAGGACAGGAGAGATACAGGGCTCTGCGGGAGACGTCTGAAGAGGAGGGAAAGAGAGAGGGGAGAGGAGGATGAGAAGGGAGGAGAGAGGGCTCTGTAGGCAACGTCTGGTGAGGACAGGAGAGATACAGGGCTCTGCGGGAGACGTCTGAAGAGGAGGGAAAGAGAGAGGGGAGAGGAGGATGAGAAGGGAGGAGAGAGGGCTCTGTAGGCAACGTCTGGTGAGGACAGGAGAGATACAGGGCTCTGCGGGAGACGTCTGAAGAGGAGGGAAAGAGAGAGGGGAGAGGAGGATGAGGATCAGGAGAAGAGAGAGACAGGGCTCTGCAGGAGACGTCTGAAGATGGGGGGAGAGAGGAGGATGACGATAGAGGAGGGGAGGAGAGAGAAGGGTAGGGGAGAGGAGGATGAGGATCAGGAGAAGAGAGAGACAGGGCTCTGCAGGAGACGTCTGGCACCATATACCTCTGTTAGGACAGAGAGGAAAACTTTCAGAGAGAACTCACTGTACACAGAACACCTAGAACCTTTTGTAGAGAACTAATTCCACACAGAACACCTAGAACCTTCTGTCAGACAGAAATCATTTCACATATAACCTTATGTAGAGAACTCCTTCCACACAGACCAACTAGGGGAGGAGTTTAGGCCCCAGAATCAACCCAGTAAATAGCTAGTTAATATGAGAAGGGGTCATTAATCTCACCAATAACTAGTTTGTCGGAGGAGGTGTTAATCTGACCAATGTTACATTGTGCTACAAGCATGGTCTTATTAAAAGGTGTGGCTTTGTGGTAAGCAGAATGAAAACAATGAAACGACAGATGTAATGTATGTTGTCATTTTTACAAGTCCCTCTGAACTCTCAACGGCCAGGGCAGAGGTGAACTATTCCACACATTAAAAACATTTCCACATGGTAGGTGTATATGCATTTATACTGTTTATGTTACAAGAAGCCTCTGTATGATCCTTCACCTCTTCAGACTGCAGAATCCACACAGAGACCAGAGCCGAGTAAAGATGCCTTGGTCTTCAGACTGCAGAATCCACACAGAGACCAGAGCCGAGTTAAGATGCCTTGGTCTTTAGACTGCAGAATCCACACAGAGACCAGAGCCGAGTTAAGCTGCCTTGGTCTTCAGACTGCAGAATCCACACAGAGACCAGAGCCGAGTTAAGATGCCTTGGTCTTTAGACTGCAGAATCCACACAGAGACCAGAGCCGAGTTAAGATGCCTTGGTCTTCAGACTGCAGAATCCACACAGAGAGACCAGAGTCTTTAGACTGCAGTTAAAGATGCCTTGGTCTTTAGACTGCAGAATCCACACAGAGACCAGAGCCGAGTTAAGATGCCTTGGTCTTTAGACTGCAGAATCCACACAGAGACCAGAGCCGAGTAAAGATGCCTTGGTCTTTAGACTGCAGAATCCACACAGAGACCAGAGCCGAGTAAAGATGCCTTGGTCTTCAGACTGCAGAATCCACACAGAGACCAGAGCCGAGTAAAGATGCCTTGGTCTTTAGACTGAGATGTGGTTATATGAAGGAATCCTCCTTCCATCCATGTCTCGCTCTGCTCCTGTAAATCCCCCTCCTCTCATAGATAGTCTGAGTACTTCAGGGGGTCCGGGGAGGGGGGGGGGGGTTGGCTGACTGGATGCTAGCAGTCTGTAAGCAGAATGTTGTAGAGTAGATGGATGCTAGCGGTCTGTTGGCAGAGTGTTGTAGAGTAGATGGATGCTAGCAGTCTGTTAGCAGAGTGTTGTAGAGTAGATGGATGCTAGCCATCTGTTAGCAGAGCGTTGTGGAGTAGATCGATGCTAGCAGTCTGGTCTGTTAGCAGAGTGTTGTGGAGTAGATGGATGCTAGCAGTCTGTTAGCAGAGCGTTGTAGAGTAGATGGATGCTAACAGTCTGTTAGCAGAGTGTTGTGGAGTAGATGGATGCTAGCGGTCTGTTAGCAGAGCGTTGTAGAGTAGATGGATGCTAGCGGTCTGTTAGCAGAGTGTTGTAGAGTAGATGGATGCTAGCAGTCTGTTAGCAGAGTGTTGTAGAGTAGATGGATGCTAGCAGTCTGTTAGCAGAGTGTTGTAGAGTAGATGGATGCTAGCAGTCTGGTCTGTTAGCAGAGTGTTGTAGATGGATGCTAGCAGTCTGTTAGCAGAGTGTTGTAGAGTAGATGGATGCTAGCAGTCTGTTAGCAGAGCGTTGTAGAGTAGATGGATGATAGCGGTCTGGTCTGTTAGCAGAGCGGAGTGCGTTAGCTAGATGTTGGAGCCCATCCTGCCAGAGAAGAAGGGTGGAAAAGGGGGAGGTGGGGGGCGGGGGTGTGGGGCAGCCCCCCAGGGAGTGGATCAGGGGGAGGGAGAGGGGCGTGGCATGGTGGTGCATTGCCCCCGGGAGCACCGCCCCTAAAACCACCTGACCAATCGCAGCAGGGTCCGCAGAAACAGTTGGGGAGGGGGGGTCGATGCCCAGCGAGTCGTTGTTGTCAGTTACCATGGGGTTGCTGACCCGGATGCACTTCTCCTTGTGTGCTTTGAGCATGTTGGAGAAACGGAACCTCTGACCACACACCTCGCAAGGGTACGGCTTCTCCCCCGTATGGGTCCGGCGGTGACGCTTCATGTTGGGACGACTGGTGAAACTCTTCCCACAGATCTCACAGATATACGGCTTCTCTCCTAGGAAGGAGGGAGACACACATTATGGACTAGCACAACAAAGACAAAAAATCACTACAATTAGACACTAAGTTGAAGCTGACGGAAATACAGGTCAACACAACCACATATCACAAAAGACAGCTTGCTAGTGCTAACAGTCAGTATCTGGATAATATGTGTGAAATGCTTGATAATGTTTGTGATATCAACAGAGATGTATATTTTCTGGGTGATTTAAATATTGACTGGCTTTCATCAAGCTGCCCACTCAACGAAAAATCTTCCAACTGTAGCCAGTTCCTGCAACCTGGTTCAGGATGTCAGTCAACCTACCAGGGTAGTTACAAACAACATAATAACGACATCATCCACGTATTGATCACATCTTTACTAATGCTAAAGAAATCTGCCCTAAAGAATGTGGTGACCTGAGGTTTGGATGTAACCCTCACTCCTGCTGAGCACACCAAGACAGTCGTGAAGAGGGCACGACAAAACCTATTCCCCCTCAGGAGACTGAAAAGATTTGGCATTGGTCCTCAGCTCCTCAAAAGGGTCTACAGCTGCAACATCGAGAGCACTCTGACAGGTTGCATAACCGCCTGGTATGGCAATTGCTCGGACTCCGACCGTAAGGCACTTCAGAGGGTATTGCGTACAGCCCAGTACATCACTGGGGCCAAGCTTCCTGCCATCCAGGACCTCTATACCAGGCGATGTCAGAGGAAGGCCCTAAAAATGGTCAATTACACCAGCCACCCTAGTCATAGACTGTTCTCTCTGCTACCACACGGCAAGCAAGTCTAGGTCTGAGAGGCTCCAGAACAGCTCCAGAACAGCCATAAGACTCCTGAACAGCTAATCAAACGGCTACCCAGACTATTTGCATTGCCCCCCCCAACCTCCCCTGTATTTCTCCCCGCTATTGTTATTTAATGCTGCTCTTCAAATCAAATTTTATTTGTCACATACACATAGTTAGCAGATGTTAATGCGAGTGTAGCGAAATGCTTGTGCTTCTAGTTCCGACAATGCAGTGATAACCAACAAGTAATCTAACTAACAATTCCAAAACTACTGTCTTATACACAGTGTAAGGGGATAAGGAACATGTACATAAGGATATATGAATGAGTGATGGTACAGAGCAGCATACAGTAGATGGTATCGAGTACAGTATATACATATGAGATGAGTGTGTAGACAAAGTAAACAAAGTGGCATAGTTAAAGTGGCTAGTGATACATGTGTTACATAAGGATGCAGTCGATGATGTAGAGTACAGTATATACATATGCATATGAGATGAATAATGTAGGGTAAGTAACATTATATAAGGTAGCATTGTTTAAAGTGGCTAGTGATATATTTACATCATTTCCCATCAATTCCCATTATTAAAATGGCTGGAGTTGGGTCAGTGTCAATGACAGTGTGTTGGCAGCAGCCACTCAATGTTAGTGGTGGCTGTTTAACAGTCTGATGGCCATGAGATAGAAGCTGTTTTTCAGTCTCTCAGTCCCAGCTTTGATGCACCTGTACTGACCTCGCCTTCTGGATGATAGCGGGGTGAACAGGCAGTGGTTCGGGTGGTTGATGTCCTTGATGATCTTTATGGCCTTCCTGTAACAACGGGTGGTGTAGGTGTCCTGGAGGGCAGGTAGTTTGCCCCCGGTGATGCGTTGTGCAGTCCTCACTACCCTCTGGAGAGCCTTACGGTTGAGGGCGGAGCAGTTGCCGTACCAGGCGGTGATACAGCCCGCCAGGATGCTCTCGATTGTGCATCTGTAGAAGTTTGTGAGTGCTTTTGGTGACAAGCCGAATTTCTTCAGCCTCCTGAGGTTGAATAGGCGCTGCTGCGCCTTCTTCACGACGCTGTCAGTGTGAGTGGACCAATTCAGTTTGTCTGTGATGTGTATGCCGAGGAACTTAAAACTAGCTACCCTCTCCACTACTGTTCCATCGATGTGGATAGGGGGGTGTTCCCTCTGCTGTTTCCTGAAGTCCACAATCATCTCCTTAGTTTTGTTGACGTTGAGTGTGAGGTTATTTTCCTGACACCACACTCCGAGGGCCCTCACCTCCTCCCTGTAGGCCGTCTCGTCGTTGTTGGTAATCAAGCCTACCACTGTTGTGTCGTCCGCAAACTTGATGATTGAGGAGATACAGGAGAGGGCTCAGAACGCACCCTTGTGGGGCCCTCGTGTTGAGGATCAGCTGGGAGGAGATGTTGCCTACCCTCACCACCTGGGGGCGGCCCGTCAGGAAGTCCAGTACCCAGTTGCACAGGGCGGGGTCGAGACCCAGGGTCTCGAGCTTGATGACGAGCTTGGAGGGTACTATGGTGTTGAATGCCGAGCTGTAGTCGATGAACAGCATTCTCACATAGGTATTCCTCTTGTCCAGGTGGGTTAGGGCATTGTGCAGTGTGGTTGAGATTGCATCGTCTGTGGACCTATTTGGGCGGTAAGCAAATTGGAGTGGGTCTAGGGTGTCAGGTAGGGTGGAGGTGATATGGTCCTTGACTAGTCTCTCAAAGCACTTCATGATGACGGAAGTGAGTGCTACGGGGCGGTAGTCGTTTAGCTCAGTTACCTTAGCTTTCTTGGGAACAGGAACAATGGTGGCCCTCTTGAAGCATGTGGGAACAGCAGACTGGTATAGGGATTGATTGAATATGTCCGTAAACACACCGGCCAGCTGGTCTGCGCATGCTCTGAGGGCGCGGCTGGGGATGCCGTCTGGGCCTGCAGCCTTGCGAGGGTTAACACGTTTAAATGTCTTACTCACCTCGGCTGCAGTGAAGGAGAGACTGCATGTTTCCGTTGCAGGCCGTGTCAGTGGCACTGTATTGTCCTCAAAGCGGGCAAAAAGTTATTTAGTCTGCCTGGGAGCAAGACATCCTGGTCCGTGACTGGGCTGGATTTCATCTTGTAGTCCGTGATTGACTGTAGACCCTGCCACATGCCTCTTGTGTCTGAGCCATTGAATTGAGATTCCACTTTGTCTCTGTACTGACGCTTAGCTTGTTTGATAGCCTTACGGAGGGAATAGCTGCACTGTTTGTATTCAGTCATGTTGCCAGACACCTTGCCCTGATTAAAAGCAGTGGTTCGCGCTTTCAGTTTCACGCGAATGCTCCCATCAATCCACGGTTTCTGGTTAGGGAATGTTTTTATCGTTGCTATGGGAACGACATCTTCGACGCACGTTCTAATGAACTCGCACACCGAATCAGCGTATTCGTCAATATTGTTATCTGACGCAATACGAAACATGTCCCAGTCCACGTGATGGAAGCAGTCTTGGAGTGTAGAGTCAGCTTGGTCTGACCAGCGTTGGACAGACCTCAGCGTGGGAGCCTCTTGTTTTAATTTCTGTCTGTAGGCAGGGATCAGCAAAATGGAGTCGTGGTCAGCTTTTCCGAAAGGGGGGCGGGGCAGGGCCTTATATGCGTCGCGGAAGTTAGAGTAACAATGATCCAAGGTTTTACCACCCCTGGTTGCGCAATCGATATGCTGATAAAATTTAGGGAGTCTTGTTTTCAGATTGGCTTTGTTAAAATCCCCAGCTACAATGAATGCAGCCTCCGGATAAATGTTTTCCAGTTTGCAAAGAGTTAAATAAAGTTCGTTCAGAGCCATCGATGTGTCTGCTTGGGGGGGATATATACGGCTGTGATTATAATCGAAGAGAATTCTCTTGGAAGATAATGCGGTCTACATTTGATTGTGAGGAATTCTAAATCAGGTGAACAGAAGGATTTGAGTTCCTGTATGTTTCCTTCATCACACCATGTCCCATTAGTCATGAGGCATACGCCCCCGCCACTCTTCTTACCAGATAGATGTTTGTTTCTGTCGGCGCGATGCGTGGAGAAACCCGTTGGCTGCACCGCCCTGGATAGCGTTTTCCCAGTAAGCCATGTTTCCGTAAAGCAGAGAACGTTGCAGTCTCTGATGTCCCTCTGGAATGCCACCCTTTCTCGGATTTCATCAACCTTGTTGTCGAGAGACTGGACATTGGCAAGAAGAATACTGGGAAGTGGTGCGCGATGTGCCCTTTTTCGGAGTCTGACCAGAACACCGCCGCGTTTCCCTCTTTTTCGGAGTCGTTTCCTTGGGTCGCTGCATGCGATCCATTCCGTTGTCCTGTTTGTAAGGCAGAACACAGGATCCGCGTCGCGGAAAACATATTCTTGGTCGTACTGATGGTGAGTTGACGCTGATCTTATATTCAGTAGTTCTTCTCGACTGTATGTAATGAAACCTAAGATGACCTGGGGTACTAATGTAAGAAATAACACGTAAAAAAACAAAAAACTGCATAGTTTCCTAGGAACGCGAAGCGAGGCGGCCATCTCAGTCGGCGCCGGAAGTAGTAAGTTGTTATTCTTATCGCTCACTTTGTTTATATATATTTTAATTTAACTGCATTGTTGTTTAAGGGCTTGAAAGTAAGCATTTCACTGTAAGGTCTACTACACCTGTTGTATTCGGAGGTCTATACAGCTGATTCTGGATCAGAGGGAGCAGGAAGCCATAAAGGCAGGAAGTCGTTGTGAAAGTAAAACAGGACCTTCGCCTTCCACACCAGCATCAGGGGGAATTACCAGAACGGAGGCCGAGAGAAGTGTGATTAAACATGAACCCTCCTCCTTCTTTGACGTCCTTCTGGATGATAACTTGAGCAACAAGGACTGGGGGTTTGGGGAGGTGGTGTCCAGTATGGACCAGATGTAACCGGTTCTGAGGGAGGAGTTGTGTAGGGGAATATGACAGGGGTCTAGGATCAGTTTGTTATGTCTAGAGTATTTCTCCTGTCTTATCCGGTGTCTTGTGTGAAATGAAGTATGCTCTCTCTAATTCTTTCCCTCTCTCTCCCGGAGGACCTGAGCCCTGGGACCAAGTCTTAGGACTATCTGGCATGATGACTCCTTGTTGTCCCCAGTCCACCTGGTCGTGCTGCTGCTCCAGTTTCAACTGTTCTGCCTGCGGCTATGGAACCCTGACCTGTTCACCGGGCGTGCTACCTGTCCCAGACCTGCTGTTTTCAACTCTCTCTCTACCGCACCTGCTGTCTCTAACTCTGAATGATCGACTATGAAAAGCAAACTGACATTTACTCCTGAGGTGCTGACCTATTGCACCCTCTACAACCACTGTGATTATTATTATTTGACCCTGCTGGTCATCGATGAACGTTTGAACATCTTGGCCATGTTCTATAATATCCACCCGGCACAGCCAGAAGAGGACTGGTCACCCCACATAGCCGGGTTCCTCTCTAGGTTTCTTCCTAGGTTCCGGCCTTTCTAGGGAGTTTTTCCTAGCCACCGTGCTTCTACACCTGCATTGCTTGCAGTTTGAGGTTTTAGGCTGGGTTTCTGTACAGCACTTTGTGACATCGGCTGATGGAAAAAGGCCTTTATTGAATTGAACCCTGCCACAGGGTTCAATTCTCGGGCTTCTTTTCTCTGTATATATCAATGATGTTGCTCTTGCTGCGGGCGATTCCCTGATCCACCTCTACGCAGACGACACCACTCTATATACTTCCGGCCCGTCATTGGACACTGTGCTATCAAACCTCCAAACGAGCTTCAATGCCATACAGCACTCCTTCCGTGGCCTCCAACTGCTCTTAAACGCGAGTAAAACCAAATGCATGCTTTTCAACCGATCGCTGCCTGCACCCGCATGCCCGACTAGCATCACCACCCTGGATGGTTCCGACCTTGAATATGTGGACATCTATAAGTACCTAGGTGTCTGGCTAGACTGCAAACTCTCCTTCCAGACTCACATCAAACATCTCCAATCGAAAATCAAATCAAGAGTCGGCTTTCTATTTCGTAAACAAAGCCTCCTTCACTCACGCTGCCAAGCTTACCCTAGTAAAACTGACTATCCTACCGATCCTCGACTTTGGCGATGTCATCTACAAAATGGCTTCCAACACTCTACTCAGCAAACTGGATGCAGTCCATCACAGTGCCATCCGTTTTGTCACTAAAGCACCTTATACCACCCACCACTGCGACTTGTATGCTCTAGTCGGCTGGCCCTCACTACATATTCGTCGCCAGACCCACTGGCTCCAGGTCATCTACAAGTCCATGCTAGGTAAAGCTCCACCTTATCTCAGTTCACTGGTCACGATGGCAACACCCATCTGTAGCACGCGCTCCAGCAGGTGTATCTCACTGATCATCCCTAAAGCCAACACCTCATTTGGCCGCCTTTCGTTCCAGTACTCTGCTGCCTGTGACTGGAACGAATTGCAAAAATCGCTGAAGTTGGAGACTTTTATCTCCCTCACTAACTTCAAACATCAGCTATCCGAGCAGCTAACCGATCGCTGCAGCTGTACATAGTCTATAGGTAAATAGCCCACCCATTTTCACCTACCTCATTCCCATACTGTTTTTATACTGTTTTTATTTACTTACTTTTCTGCTCTTTTGCACACCAATATCTCTACCTGTACATGACCATCTGATCATTTATCACTCCAGTGTTAATCTGCAAAATTGTATTATTCGCCTACCTCCTCATGCCTTTTGCACACATTATATATAGACTGCCCATTTTTTCTACTGTGTTATTGACTTGCTAATTGTTTACTCCATGTGTAACTCTGTGTTGTCTGTTCACACTGCTATGCTTTATCTTGGCCAGGTCGCAGTTGCAAATGAGAACTTGTTCTCAACTAGCCTACCTGGTTAAATAAAGGTGAAATAAAAAAAATATAAAAATATATAAATACATTTGACTGATTGATTCATTGACAGTATATAAGTAATTGTTTAACAGTCATTTTGCTTAGAGGAGCTTTTGGTTATTATTTTTGCGGTTTTGGCTTGTTTTTTTCATTCAACTTTTGGAACATTGGTGTTGAAGTCTGTTACATCTTCTGAATTATTCTAAGACATCAGAGGCTCTTTACCCACAGAGGGACATATCTTTCCTATTCTTCTTTAGGAGGAACACATTTCCTCTAGAAGAGACAGTAAAGTGTAAAGGGCTTTGCTTGAATAACAAAAAGAAAGTGGATTTCTCCCAGAACAATCTTGTTGACCCTAACCAGTCAGGCTGACTGAACTAGAGGGTTCCTCTGTCTTTCTACCAATGGGAAACGTAGAAATGTTTTAGGATGTTACGCTAAGGCTGACACGGTATCGATACCTTCTTGTTTTTGTAGGACACTAGGTCCCATTACGTTGAGTAACTCCAGGTCCACAGATGAAGGGTGGGTGATGCGTCCACAGATGAAGGGTGGGTGATGCGTCCACAGATGAAGGGTGGGTGATGCGTCCACAGATGAAGGGTGGGTGATGCGTACCCGTAGGTATCAAACTAATATTTATTTAATGATAACCGTTGCCGAGGGGAAACAGTATACTCTAGAGCCTGATGAACTATGGGTCGCCCTACCCCCGAGCTAGACATCTCGCTGAGTGGTTTTTTAATAAAGGTTTCTCCCACCACAGCTGTCGGCTGCAGTGTGTAAAACCAGTGGTGCGGTTGGTACCAGCGGGTCACTAGAATTGGGACCGGGCTGGAACAGCAACATCCGTAGGTAATAGGCCTGAAGCTGGGGTAACCTTGGCTAGCTCATTCACCTCAAGGGAGAGGCATGAGTCAGGCAAGACAAGCAGTATCCAGATCCATAGGATGCAGTGATTATAATATCAGACCTATCATATCTAGAAAACCAAAGTTCTAAAGGCTGGGCCTAATGTATCAAATACATTTTTTTATGAAGCCCTTTTTAACCCAGCCTAAAACAGCAAGCGTATAAAAAAAAAACAGCAAGCGTATAAAAGGTGTTGTAGTGATTCCTGTAAAGAATATTTCCTGGTCTGTAATGAGGAGCAACCAGACACCATACTTGACACATTTATGAAATTGCTTCTTGAAGTTACTAATAAGCATAAACCCATTAAGAAAATGCCCGTGATTTTATTTTTTAAATCCCCTTGGATTAAAGAGGAATTGAAACATGTTTGAGAGGGATGAGGCAAAAGGAATGGCAAATAAGGCTACACAGCTGATCGTCATACATACTGCAAATTGAGAAATCATGTGACTTAAGCAAAAAGAAGAAACCCTTTGAAACAAAGATAAATTACAAAGAGAATGACAGTAAAAAGCTCTAACAGATCCTCCTCTCCACCCGTCAATGAAACCTTGGGCAAACAAAGCGGCTCCATCATTCATTGAATCAGATGGCTCATTCGTCACAAAATGATTTTTTCATTGGCAAGACAAGCAAATTTAGGCACAAAATGCCAACAACTAATTCTGAACCAACACATCCATGCATAACTGACCGGATTATGAAAGACAACCATTGTAAAGTGAGTGTGGAAGAGGTCTATCAGAAATGACATGCCACCGGGGTCTGACAGCTTGGAAGATAGCAGACTATATTGCCACTCCTATTTGGAGGGAATCAAAAGTAATTCCCAAGAATAGCAAAGCACCCTTGATGCTGACTCAAACAGCAGACTAATCACTGTTACCAACAATTAGTAAATATTATTATTATATATTTTTTTATCAAATTAATAGATTTTCAGCACAGTTATAGGGAAGGATATTCAACATGTGTGACACTTAAAACAATTGACTGATGATTGGCTGAGAAAAATGTATAATAGAAAGATGTGGGAGCATCTTGTTAGACTGCAACTTTTCACATTATCAGAGATTGTGGGAGCATCTTGTTAGACTGCAACTTTTCACATTATCAGAGATTGACTTCATTACTACTTGTATTTGTGAGAAGTATTGACATGTTGAATGCATGAAGCTGTCTGTTTAAACTACTAGCACACAGCTCAGACACCCATGCATACACCACAAGACAAGCCACCAGAGCTCTCTTCACGGTCTCCCAGTCCAGAACATACCGGGGGGGGGGGGGTTAAGGTGAGGTTGAGGTGAGGGATTAATTAAGATGCTTTCAGAAGATGGGCAGGGACTCTGATGTCCTAACTGCAGGGGTGTGAGAACCGAGAAGAGTTTGGACTGGGCCGAGCAGGACCTGCCCTCCCGTAGGGGGCCAAGAGACCAGAGGTGGCAGAACTGAGTGGGGTGTTGGGTTTGAGCATAGCCTGAAGGTAGGGAGGGACAGTTCCTCTTGGTGTGCGGAAGAGCGGGGTGACGTTGGAGAACTTGGGAAGGTTGAAAACCAGGAGGGCTGCAGCGTTCTGGATAAGTTGCTCAGGTTTGATGGCACAAGCGGGGAGCCCTGACAACAGCGAGTTGCAGTAGTCCAGACGGGAGAGGACAAGTGCCTAGATTAGGACCTGCACCGCTTCCTGTGTGAGGTATGGTCCTACTCTACGGATGTTCCTCTTCCTGTGTGAGGTAGGGTCGTACTTTACGGATGTTGTAGAGTATGAATCTGCAGGAGTGGGTCACTGCTTTGATGTTTGCAGAGAACAGGGTGTTGTCCAGGGTCACGCCAAGGTTCTTTGTACTCTGAGAGAGCAACACTGTGCCCATCCCTGAGAGGGTGGAGAGGAGGATCTGATAGAGCCTGAGACTCCCAGTCCTGAGAGGGTGGAGAGGAGGATCTGATAGAGTCTGAGACACCCAGCCCTGAGAGGGGGTTGAGGAGGATCTGATAGAGCCTGAGACACCCAGCTCTGAGAGGAGGATCTGATAGAGCCTGAGACGCCCAGCCCTGAGAGGGTGGAGAGGAGGATCTGATAGAGCCTCAGACTCCCAGTCCTGAGAGGGTGGAGAGGAGGATCTGATAGAGCCTGAGACACCCAGCCTTGAGAGGGTGGAGAGGAGGATCTGATAGAGCCTGAGACTCCCAGTCCTGAGAGGGTGGAGAGGAGGACATGATAGAGCCTGAGACGCCCAGCCCTGAGAGGGTGGAGAGGAGGATCTGATAGAGCCTGAGACGCCCAGCCCTGAGAGGGTGGAGAGGAGGATCTGATAGAGCCTGAGACACCCAGCCCTGAGAGGGTGGAGAGGAGGATCTGATAGAGCCTGAGACACCCAGCCCTGAGAGGGTGGAGAGGAGGATCTGATAGAGCCTGAGACTCCCAGTCCTGAGAGGGTGGAGAGGAGGATCTGATAGAGCCTGAGACGCCCAGCCCTGAGAGGGTGGAGAGGAGGATCTGATAGAGCCTGAGACACCCAGCCCTGAGAGGGTGGAGAGGAGGATCTGATAGAGCCTGAGACACCCAGCCCTGAGAGGGTGGAGAGGAGGACCTGATGGTTCACGGTGTCTAAGGCAGCGGATAGATCTAGGAGGATGAGAACAGAGAAAGAAAAGGAGGGACACAGGTCTATAGTTTGACATCAGATGAGTTCACGCAGCCAGGGAAGAGTTGATGGGAGAAAAAGAGGAGGCCTCCAGAGATGGCCTGGAGAACAGAGAGGATGGGGTCAACCTGGCAGGTTGTTGTATGGCCAGACCTCACTAGTTGCAGGACTTCATCCGGAGAGAGGGGAGAAAGAGGTGGTGTAGAGTCCACTGGTCCCAATAGGCTAAGTGAATGAGGAGCGGATGTCATCAACCTCACTCAGCCACGGAGCAGGAGGGGAGGGCCGAGCTGGCCAGGAGGAAAGGAGTTGAGTCAAAGAGGCAAAAATCAGGAGACAGGAGGGAGAAGAATTTATCAGAGGGCAGAGATCATAGGATAGAGTAGTGGGAGAGCGAGCAAAGATTGCGACGGCGCTTGACCATCTGGTTAGGGGCTAAGGGTTGGAGAAAAGGAAACAAAGTAGTTATTTAACTAGGCAAGTCAGTTAAGAACAAATTCTTATTTACTATGACTGCCTACTGTGCCCAAATGTGCGCCGCCCTATTGGAATCCCAATCACAGCTGGATGTGATACAGCCTGGATTCGAACCAGGGACTGTTGTGACACCTCTTGCACTGAGATGCAGTGCTTAGACCGCTGCACCACTCAGGAGCCTGGGGGGGGGGGGGGGGGGGGGGGTGCAGTTAGATTAGTAGACCTCTAGTAAAGAGAAAGTCCTTGTGAGTTGGAGGCTTCTGGGAAAGGGTGAGGTCAGGTACAAAGAAACTTAGCAAAGGCAGACATCAGGAGGTGCGCCATGGTCACCTCTCCAAGGTGTCAAGGTCATTGAGGAACTCTCCAAGGGCACCTGGTGAGAGATAGATGACAATAATGTTAAGTTTGAGTGGACAAGTGACAGTATGTCACAGCCAGAAAAGAGGTCATCTCTACTTAGGAGAAATGAGTAGCCCTGTGCCATCACCGTGACAACCAGATGCTCTCAGACTATGAGAGAAACATAGTGAGATGAAGAGAGAGCAGCTGAAGTAGCAGTGTTCTCTGGGGTGATCCATGTCTCCATCAGGGCCAAAAAGTCAAAGTTCTGAAGGGCAGTTCCCAAAAGGGTTGTGGCACCAGGGGTGAACTAAATTAGAAGAGTTGCAGCCAAGGGGTGGGGAGCATCTGTAAAGCCTACAGGGAGACGAGTGAACAGGTTTAGAAAACACACAGAGTTGACAAAGCTACAAAAGAGCAAAATGAGATCATCAGAAAATAACTAGGTAAGATACTCAAGTGAGAGAGTGGTGTGGAACCTTCCTCGAAGACGGTCTTAGTTTTACTGACACGACAACCGCTTACACGACCACTGCTGAGAAACCAGGGGAGACTGAAGTACTAAAAATAATTCCTAATTGTCTAGCAGAGGTGGAGAGCACACCTCCCTGTACTAATTACTGATTGCCTAGGAGAGGTGGAGAGCACATCTCCCTGTACTAATTACTGATTGCCTAGGAGAGGTGGAGAGCACACCTCCCTGTACTAATTACTGATTGCCTAGGAGAGCTGGAGAGCACACCTCCCTGTACTAATTACTGATTGCCTAGGAGAGGTGGAGAGCACACCTCCCTGTACTAATTACTGATTGCCTAGGAGGTGGAGAGTGGATTGTCTAGCAAAGTGTGGAGAGCACCTCCCTGTACTAATTACTGATTGCTAGAGAGGTGGAGAGCACACCTCCCTGTACTAATTACTGATTGTCTAGCAGAGGTGGAGAGCACACCTCCCAGTACTAATTACTGATTGCCTAGGAGAGGTGGTTTGCAGAGAACAGGGTGTTGTCCAGGGTCACGCCAAGGTTCTTTGTACTCTGAGAGCACACCTCCCTGTACTAATTACTGATTGCCTAGAGAGGTGGAGAGCACACCTCCCTGTACTAATTACTGATTGCCTAGGAGAGGTGGAGAGCACACCTCCCTGTACTAATTACTGATTGCCTAGGAGAGGTGGAGAGCACACCTCCCTGTACTAATTACTGATTGCCTAGGAGAGGTGGAGAGCACACCTCCCTGTACTAATTACTGATTGCCTAGGAGAGGTGGAGAGCACACCTCCCTGTACTAATTACTGATTGCCTAGGAGAGGTGGAGAGCACACCTCCCTGTACTAATTACTGATTGCCTAGGAGAGGTGGAGAGCACACCTCCCTGTACTAATTACTGATTGCCTAGGAGAGGTGGAGAGCACACCTCCCTGTACTAATTACTGATTGCCTAGGAGAGGTGGAGAGACCTCCCTGTACTAATTACTGATTGCCTAGGAGAGGTGGAGAGCACACCTCCCTGTACTAATTACTGATTGCCTAGGAGAGGTGGAGAGCACACCTCCCTGTACTAATTACTGATTGCCTAGGAGAGGTGGAGAGCACACCTCCCTGTACTAATTACTGATTGCCTAGGAGAGGTGGAGAGCACACCTCCCTGTACTAATTACTGATTGCCTAGGAGAGGTGGAGAGCACTGACCTCCCTGTACTAATTACTGATTGCCTAGGAGAGGTGGAGAGCACACCTCCCTGTACTAATTACTGATTGCCTGATTGCCTAGGAGAGGTGGAGAGCACACCTCCCTGTACTAATTACTGATTGCCTAGGAGAGGTGGAGAGCACACCTCCCTGTACTAATTACTGATTGCCTAGGAGAGGTGGAGAGCACACCTCCCTGTACTAATTACTGATTGCCTAGGAGAGGTGGAGAGCACACCTCCCTGTACTAATTACTGATTGCCTAGGAGAGGTGGAGAGCACACCTCCCTGTACTAATTACTGATTGCCTAGGAGAGGTGGAGAGCACACCTCCCTGTACTAATTACTGATTGCCTAGGAGAGGTGGAGAGCACACCTCCCTGTACTAATTACTGATTGCCTAGGTGGAGAGGTGGACTGAGCACACCTCCCTGTACTAATTACTGATTGCCTAGAGAGGTGGAGAGCACACCTCCCTGTACTAATTACTGATTGCCTAGGAGAGGTGGAGAGCACACCTCCCTGTACTAATTACTGATTGCCTAGGAGAGGTGGAGAGCACAGTACTAATTACTGATTGCCTCCCTGTACTAATTACTGATTGCCTAGGAGAGGTGGAGAGCACACCTCCCTGTACTAATTACTGATTGCCTAGGAGAGGTGGAGAGCACACCTCCCTGTACTAATTACTGATTGCCTAGGAGAGGTGGAGAGCACACCTCCCTGTACTAATTACTGATTGCCTAGGAGAGGTGGAGAGCACACCTCCCTGTACTAATTACTGATTGCCTAGGAGAGGTGGAGAGCACACCTCCCTGTACTAATTACTGATTGCCTAGGAGAGGTGGAGAGCACACCTCCCTGTACTAATTACTGATTGCCTAGGAGAGGTGGAGAGCACACCTCCCTGTACTAATTACTGATTGCCTAGGAGAGGTGGAGCACACCTCCCTGTACACTGATTGCCTAGGAGAGGTGGAGAGCACACCTCCCTGTACTAATTACTGATTGCCTAGGAGAGGTGGAGAGCACACCTCCCTGTACTAATTACTGATTGCCTAGAGAGGTGGAGAGCACACCTCCCTGTACTAATTACTGATTGCCTAGGAGAGGTGGAGAGCACACCTCCCTGTACTAATTACTGATTGCCTAGGAGAGGTGGAGAGCACACCTCCCTGTACTAATTACTGATTGCCTAGGAGAGGTGGAGAGCACACCTCCCTGTACTAATTACTGATTGCCTAGGAGAGGTGGAGAGCACACCTCCCTGTACTAATTACTGATTGCCTAGGAGAGGTGGAGAGCACACCTCCCTGTACTAATTACTGATTGCCTAGGAGAGGTGGAGAGCACACCTCCCTGTACTAATTACTGATTGCCTAGGAGAGGTGGAGAGCACACCTCCCTGTACTAATTACTGATTGCCTAGGAGAGGTGGAGAGCACACCTCCCTGTACTAATTACTGATTGCCTAGGTGGAGGTGGAGAGCACACCTCCCTGTACTAATTACTGATTGCCTAGGAGAGGTGGAGAGCACACCTCCCTGTACTAATTACTGATTGCCTAGGAGAGGTGGAGAGCACACCTCCCTGTACTAATTACTGATTGCCTAGGAGAGGTGGAGAGCACACCTCCTGTACTAATTACTGATTGCCAGGAGAGGTGGAGAGCACACCTCCCTGTACTAATTACTGATTGCCTAGGAGAGGTGGAGAGCACACCTCCCTGTACTAATTACTGATTGCCTAGGAGAGGTGGAGAGCACACCTCCCTGTACTAATTACTGATTGCCTAGGAGAGGTGGAGAGCACACCTCCCTGTACTAATTACTGATTGCCTAGGAGAGGTGGAGAGCACACCTCCCTGTACTAATTACTGATTGCCTAGGAGAGGTGGAGAGCACACCTCCCTGTACTAATTACTGATTGCCTAGAGAGGTGGAGAGCACACCTCCCTGTACTAATTACTGATTGCCTAGGAGAGGTGGAGAGCACACCTCCCTGTACTAATTACTGATTGCCTAGGAGAGGTGGAGAGCACACCTCCCTGTACTAATTACTGATTGCCTAGGAGAGGTGGAGAGCACACCTCCCTGTACTAATTACTGATTGCCTAGGAGAGGTGGAGAGCACACCTCCCTGTACTAATTACTGATTGCCTAGGAGAGATTGTGGAGAGCACACCTCCCTGTACTAATTACTGATTGCCTAGGAGAGGTGGAGAGCACACCTCCCTGTACTAATTACTGATTGCCTAGGAGAGGTGGAGAGCACACCTCCCTGTACTAATTACTGATTGCCTAGGAGAGGTGGAGAGCACACCTCCCTGTACTAATTACTGATTGCCTAGGAGAGGTGGAGAGCACACCTCCCTGTACTAATTACTGATTGCCTAGGAGAGGTGGAGAGCACACCTCCCTGTACTAATTACTGATTGCCTAGGAGAGGTGGAGAGCACACCTCCCTGTACTAATTACTGATTGCCTAGGAGAGGTGGAGAGCACACCTCCCTGTACTAATTACTGATTGCCTAGGAGAGGTGGAGAGCACACCTCCCTGTACTAATTACTGATTGCCTAGGAGAGGTGGAGAGCACACCTCCCTGTACTAATTACTGATTGCCTAGGAGAGGTGGAGAGCACACCTCCCTGTACTAATTACTGATTGCCTAGGAGAGGTGGAGAGCACACCTCCCTGTACTAATTACTGATTGCCTAGGAGAGGTGGAGAGCACACCTCCCTGTACTAATTACTGATTGCCTAGGAGAGGTGGAGAGCACACCTCCCTGTACTAATTACTGATTGCCTAGGAGAGGTGGAGAGCACACCTCCCTGTACTAATTACTGATTGCCTAGGAGAGGTGGAGAGCACACCTCCCTGTACTAATTACTGATTGCCTAGGAGAGGTGGAGAGCACACCTCCCTGTACTAATTACTGATTGCCTAGGAGAGGTGGAGAGCACACCTCCCTGTACTAATTACTGATTGCCTAGGAGAGGTGGAGAGCACACCTCCCTGTACTAATTACTGATTGCCTAGGAGAGGTGGAGAGCACACCTCCCTGTACTAATTACTGATTGCCTAGGAGAGGTGGAGAGCACACCTCCCTGTACTAATTACTGATTGCCTAGGAGAGGTGGAGAGCACACCTCCCTGTACTAATTACTGATTGCCTAGGAGAGGTGGAGAGCACACCTCCCTGTACTAATTACTGATTGCCTAGGAGAGGTGGAGAGCACACCTCCCTGTACTAATTACTGATTGCCTAGGAGAGGTGGAGAGCACACCTCCCTGTACTAATTACTGATTGCCTAGGAGAGGTGGAGAGCACACCTCCCTGTACTAATTACTGATTGCCTGTACTAATTACTGATTGCCTAGAGAGGTGGAGAGCACACCTCCCTGTACTAATTACTGATTGCCTAGGAGAGGTGGAGAGCACACCTCCCTGTACTAATTACTGATTGCCTAGGAGAGGTGGAGAGCACACCTCCCTGTACTAATTACTGATTGCCTAGGAGAGGTGGAGAGCACACCTCCCTGTACTAATTACTGATTGCCTAGGAGAGGTGGAGAGCACACCTCCCTGTACTAATTACTGATTGCCTAGGAGAGGTGAAAACACTTCCCCTCCAATACAGCCTCTGATTACCAACACAACAACAGTAACACATTGCCCTGCCCCTTGATCCTGATTACCAACACAACAACAGTAACACATTGCCCTGCCCCTTGATCCTGATTACCAACACAACAACAGTAACACATTGCCCCGCCCCTTGATCCTGATTACCAACACAACAACAGTAACACATTGCCCCTTGATCCTGATTACCAACACAACAACAGTAACACATTGCCCCTTGATCCTGATTACCAACACAACAACAGTAACACATTGCCCCTTGATCCTGATTACCAACACAACAACAGTAACACATTGCCCCGCTCCTTGATCCTGATTACCAACACAACAACAGTAACACATTGCCCCGCCCCTTGATCCTGATTACCAACACAACAACAGTAACACATTGCCCCGCCCCTTGATCCTGATTACCAACATAACAACAGTAAAACATTGCCCCGCCCCTTGATCCTGATTACCAACATAACAACAGTAACACATTGCCCCGCCCCTTGATCCTGATTACCAACACAACAACAGTAACACATTGCCCCGCCCCTTGATCCTGATTACCAACATAACAACAGTAACACATTGCCCCGCCCCTTGATCCTGATTACCAACATAACAACAGTAAAACATTGCCCCGCTCCTTGATCCTGATTACCAACACAACAACAGTAACACATTGCCCCGCCCCTTGATCCTGATTACCAACACAACAACAGTAACACATTGCCCCGCCCCTTGATCCTGATTACCAACATAACAACAGTAACACATTGCCCCGCTCCTTGATCCTGATTACCAACACAACAACAGTAACACATTGCCCCGCCCCTTGATCCTGATTACCAACACAACAACAGTAACACGTTGCCCCGCTCCTTGATCCTGATTACCAACACAACAACAGTAACACATTGCCCCGCCCCTTGATCCTGATTACCAACACAACAACAGTAACACATTGCCCCGCCCCTTGATCCTGATTACCAACACAACAACAGTAAAACATTGCCCCGCTCCTTGATCCTGATTACCAACACAACAACAGTAACACATTGCCCCGCCCCTTGATCCTGATTACCAACACAACAACAGTAACACATTGCCCCTTGATCCTGATTACCAACACAACAACAGTAACACATTGCCCCGCCCCTTGATCCTGATTACCAACACAACAATATTAACATATTGCCCCGCCCCTTGATCCTGATTACCAACACAACAATAGTAACACATTGCCCCGCCCCTTGATCCTGATTACCAACACAACAACAGTAACACATTGCTCTGCTCCTTAATCCTGATTACCAACACAACAATAGTAACACATTGCTCTGCTCCTTAATCCTGATTACCAACACAACAATAGTAACACATTACCAACACAACAATAGTAACCCTTGATCCTGATTACCAACACAACAACAGTAACACATTGCTCTATAGTGTTATAGTATTTATGTTATAGTGTTATATTGCTCCTTAATCCTGATTACCAACACAACAATAGTAAACACATTGCCCCTTGATCCTGATTACCAACACAACAACAGTAACACATTGCCCCTTGATCCTGATTACCAACACAACAATAGTAACACATTGCCCCTTGATCCTGATTACCAACACAACAACAGTAACACATTGCCCTGCCCCTTGATCCTGATTACCAACACAACAATAGTAACACATTGCCCCTTGATCCTGATTACCAACACAACAACAGTAACACATTGCCCCTTGATCCTGATTACCAACACAACAACAGTAACACATTGCCCCGCCCCTTGATCCTGATTACCAACACAACAACAGTAACACATTGGCCCGCCCCTTGATCCTGATTACCAACACAACAATAGTAACACATTGCCCCGCCCCTTGATCCTGATTACCAACACAACAACAGTAACACATTGCCCTGCCCCTTGATCCTGATTACCAACACAACAATAGTAAGACATTGCTCTGCTCCTTAATCCTGGGTGATGTGTCAACAACTAACTTCAAATTATGATCAGTCAGCAGTTCACACACTAAGTAGGACATTGGGGGAACAGGCAACACTTAAAGTAGATGGTCCTAGCTAGCAAAACACAGTACTAGACCACAGCAGATAAAGACAACAAATTGTACTCATCACCAATGTTCCCTCTCATTTTTTTCGGCACTGTGCAAATTTCCGGTCTGCTGAGCGCAAACTTGAATGTTGTGAAAATTCTGTGCGACTTCCAGTGCGCTTTTATTGTGAACACTAAGGCTGTTCACGCTTTAAGCTATAGTTTCAGACAGCCATCAACTAGGCTACTGTGGCTATTTGATCACAATGTAGGTCTAACAGAGTGGTCTACCATAAAAAAACTATGGAGAAAATGCATCTCATAACATTTTAACATGGAAATAGCTGTTCTATCATTCAGCCTACAGTAACAGCCAATGTGTGGTGTTCAATGTAGGCCTACATTCCATGAGACTTTAGAAATAAACCTGCAGGGCTTTACATAAACCTGTTTATCCACATGTCCTCCAGATAAGGATGTGATTGAAAATGTTGTTTGACAAGAAACCACTTTACAAAATAAAATGCATTATAATTCCCATACCATTATTACAGAGAATCAGACAAATTATGCTCCCCTCTGCCTATTGGCTACTTAGTTTATGCAACAACCCAAAAAATAAAAAATAAAACACTGCCCCTTTAAGCTCTTCATCCAACTCACTTTTCAAAGATGCTTAGAAAAGTCGACATTTTGTGCTCTCGTAGGAAGCAATCACTCCCCCATTGGTGACTACAAATGATCTATAACTGTGCACACGTGGCTACATGCAGCTCTCGCTTCATCTCCAAACAAGTGCATCTACTCACGACCGCTCATACTGTAAACACAGTCCAGTTCAAAGTCAATGACACAAATCCACAGGTCTATTTGCAAAAAAGCCTATTGCAGCTCTGATTGGTTACATCTCACTGGTCTGTGTAGAGTTTAGGCCTGACCTACTGCATCTCTGATTGGTTACATCTCACTGGTCTGTGTAGAGTATAGGCCTGACCTATTGCAGCTCTGATTGGTTACATCTCACTGGTCTGTGTAGAGTTTAGGCCTGACCTACTGCATCTCTATAGTGTTATAGTGTTATGTTATAGTGTTATGTTATAGTGTTATAGTGTTATATTGTTATAGTGTTATGTTATAGTGTTATAGTGTTATATTGTTATAGTGTTATAGTGTTATAGTGTTATATTGTTATAGTGTTATATTGTTATAGTGTTATATTGTTATAGTGTTATATTGTTATAGTGTTATATTGTTATATTGTTATAGTGTTATATTGTTATATTGTTATAGTGTTATATTGTTATATTGTTATAGTGTTATAGTGTTATGTTATAGTGTTATAGTGTTATATTGTTATAGTGTTATAGTGTTATAGTGTGTTATAGTGTTATAGTGTGTTTATATAGTGTTATAGTGTTATGTGTTAGTGTTATAGTGTTATATTGTTATAGTGTTATAGTGTTATAGTGTTATAGTGTTATGTTATATTGTTATAGTGTTATAGTGTTAGTGTTATAGTGTTATATTGTTATAGTGTTATATTGTTATAGTGTGTTATAGTGTTATATTGTTATAGTGTTATATTGTTATAGTGTTATTGTTATAGTGTTATATTGTTATAGTGTTATATTGTTATATTGTTATAGTGTGTTATATTGTTATAGTGTTATAGTGTTTATGTTATAGTGTTATAGTGTTATATTGTTATAGTGTTATATTGTTATAGTGTTATAGTGTTATAGTGTTATGTTATAGTGTTATAGTGTTATAGTGTTATAGTGTTATAGTGTTTAGTGTTATAGTGTTATAGTGTTATAGTGTTATAGTGTTATAGTGTTATAGTGTGTTATAGTGTTATAGTGTTATAGTGTTATAGTGTTATAGTGTTATAGTGTTATAGTGTTATAGTGTTATAGTGTTAGTGTTATAGTGTTATGTTTAGTGTTATAGTGTTATAGTGTTATATGTTATAGTGTTATGTTATAGTGTTATAGTGTTATGTTATAGTGTGTTATAGTGTTATATTGTTATAGTGTTATATTGTTATAGTGTTATAGTGTTATAGTGTTATAGTGTTATAGTGTTTGTTATAGTGTTATAGTGTGTTATAGTGTTATATTGTTATAGTGTTATAGTGTTTATAGTGTTATGTTATATTGTTATAGTGTTATATTTTTATAGTGTTATATTGTGATATTGTTAAAGTGTTATATTGTTATAGTGTTATATTGTTATAGTGTTATGTTATAGTGTTATAGTGTTATGTTATAGTGTTATGTTATAGTGTTATATTGTTATATTGTTATAGTGTTATATTGTTATAGTGTTATATTGTTATAGTGTTATAGTGTTATATTATAGTGTTATAGTGTTATATTGTTATAGTGTTATAGTGTTATAGTGTTATAGTGTTATAGTGTTATAGTGTTATATTGTTATAGTGTTATAGTGTTATAGTGTTATATTATAGTGTTATAGTGTTATATTGTTATAGTGTTATAGTGTTATATGTTATAGTGTTATTGTGTTATGTTATAGTGTTATAGTGTTATAGTGTTATATTGTTATAGTGTTATAGTGTTATAGTGTTATAGTGTTATAGTGTTATAGTGTTATATTGTTATAGTGTTATATTGTTATAGTGTTATATTGTTATATTGTTATAGTGTTATATTGTTATATTGTTATAGTGTTATGTTATAGTGTTATAGTGTTATATTGTTATAGTGTTATGTTATAGTGTTATAGTGTTATATTGTTATAGTGTTATATTGTTATAGTGTTATATTGTTATAGTGTTATAGTGTTATATTGTTATAGTGTTATAGTGTTATATTGTTATAGTGTTATAGTGTTATATTGTTATAGTGTTATATTGTTATATTGTTATAGTGTTATAGTGTTATAGTGTTATAGTGTTATATTGTTATATTGTTATAGTGTTATAGTGTTATGTTATAGTGTTATAGTGTTATAGTGTTATAGTGTTATAGTGTTATAGTGTTATAGTGTTATATTGTTATAGTGTTATAGTGTTATAGTGTTATAGTGTTATAGTGTTATAGTGTTATAGTGTTATGTTATAGTGTTATTGTGTTATGTTATAGTGTTATATTGTTATATTGTTATAGTGTTATAGTGTTATATTGTTATAGTGTTATGTTATAGTGTTATAGTGTTATATTGTTATAGTGTTATAGTGTTATAGTGTTATATTGTTATAGTGTTATAGTGTTATAGTGTTATATTGTTATAGTGTTATATTGTTATAGTGTTATAGTGTTATAGTGTTATGTTATATTGTTATAGTGTTATATTTTTATAGTGTTATATTGTGATATTGTTAAAGTGTTATATTGTTATAGTGTTATATTGTTATAGTGTTTATGTTATAGTGTTATAGTGTTATGTTATAGTGTTATGTTATAGTGTTATATTGTTATAGTGTTATATTGTTATAGTGTTATATTGTTATAGTGTTATATTGTTATAGTGTTATAGTGTTATAGTGTTATATTGTTATAGTGTTATAGTGTTATATTGTTATAGTGTTATATTGTTATAGTGTGTTATAGTGTTATAGTGTTATATTGTTATAGTGTTTATGTTATAGTGTTTATGTTATATTGTTATATAGTGTTATAGTGTTATAGTGTTATATTATAGTGTTATAGTGTTATATTGTTATAGTGTTATAGTGTTATATTGTTATAGTGTTATATTGTTATAGTGTTATATTGTTATAGTGTTATAGTGTTATAGTGTTATGTTATAGTGTTATAGTGTTATGTTATAGTGTTATAGTGTTATAGTGTTATAGTGTTATAGTGTTATAGTGTTATAGTGTTATAGTGTTATAGTGTTATAGTGTTATATTGTTATAGTGTTATAGTGTTATGTTATTGTTATAGTGTTATGTTATAGTGTTATATTGTTATATTGTTATAGTGTTATATTATAGTGTTATAGTGTTATAGTGTTATGTTATAATGTTATAGTGTTATAGTGTTAGTGTTATAGTGTTATAGTGTTATAGTGTTATAGTGTGTTATAGTGTTATAGTGTTATAGTGTTATATTGTTATAGTGTTATATTGTTATATGTTATATTGTTATAGTGTTTATAGTGTTATAGTGTTATAGTGTTATAGTGTTATAGTGTTATATTGTTATAGTGTTATAGTGTTATAGTGTTATATGTTATATTGTTATAGTGTTATATTGTTATAGTGTTATATTGTGATATATGTTAGTGTTATAGTGTTAGTGTTATAGTGTTATAGTGTTATAGTGTTATGTTATAGTGTTATGTTATAGTGTTATAGTGTTATAGTGTTGTTATATTGTTGTTATAGTGTTATAGTGTTATAGTGTTATAGTGTTATATTGTTATAGTGTTATAGTGTTATAGTGTTATAGTGTTTATTGTTATAGTGTTATAGTGTTATAGTGTTATTGTTATAGTGTGTTATAGTGTTATAGTGTTATAGTGTTATAGTGTTATATTGTTATAGTGTTATATGTTTAGTGTTATTGTTATAGTGTTATAGTGTTATAGTGTTATAGTGTTATGTTATAGTGTTATATTGTTATAGTGTTATAGTGTTATATTGTTATAGTGTTATATTGTTATAGTGTTATATTGTTATAGTGTTATAGTGTTATGTTATAGTGTTATAGTGTTATATTGTTATAGTGTTATATTGTTATAGTGTTATAGTGTTATAGTGTTATAGTGTTATAGTGTTATAGTGTTATAGTGTTATAGTGTTATAGTGTTATAGTGTTATGTTATAGTGTTATGTTATAGTGTTATAGTGTTATGTTATAGTGTTATATTGTTATATTGTTATAGTGTTATAGTGTTATAGTGTTATAGTGTTATAGTGTTATAGTGTTATGTTATAATGTTATAGTGTTATAGTGTTATAGTGTTATAGTGTTATATTATAGTGTTATAGTGTTATATTGTTATAGTGTTATAGTGTTATATTGTTATAGTGTTATATTGTTATAGTGTTATATTGTTATAGTGTTATAGTGTAATATTGTTATAGTGTTATATTGTTATAGTGTTATAGTGTTATAGTGTTATAGTGTTATAGTGTTAGTGTTATAGTGTTATGTTATAGTGTTATGTTATAGTGTTATAGTGTTATATTGTTATAGTGTTATAGTGTTATAGTGTTATAGTGTTATAGTGTTATAGTGTTATAGTGTTATAGTGTTATAGTGTTATGTTATAGTGTTATAGTGTTATAGTGTTATAGTGTTATAGTGTTATATTGTTATAGTGTTATAGTGTTATGTTATAGTGTTATAGTGTTATAGTGTTATAGTGTTATGTTATAGTGTTATAGTGTTATAGTGTTATATTGTTATATTGTTATAGTGTTATAGTGTTATGTTATAGTGTTATAGTGTTATGTTATAGTGTTATATTGTTATATTATAGTGTTAAAGTGTTATATTGTTATGGTGTTATGTTATAGTGTTATAGTGTTATATTGTTATAGTGTTATAGTGTTATAGTGTTATATTGTTATAGTGTTATAGTGTTATATTGTTATAGTGTTATAGTGTTATAGTGTTATAGTGTTATAGTGTTATGTTATAGTGTTATAGTGTTATAGTGTTATAGTGTTATAGTGTTATGTTATAGTGTTATAGTGTTATAGTGTTATAGTGTTATAGTGTTATATTGTTATAGTGTTATAGTGTTATAGTGTTATAGTGTTATAGTGTTATAGTGTTATAGTGTTATGTTATAGTGTTATAGTGTTATAGTGTTATAGTGTTATAGTGTTATAGTGTTATAGTGTTATGTTATAATGTTATAGTGTTATAGTGTTATAGTGTTATAGTGTTATGTTATAGTGTTATAGTGTTGTAGTGTTATAGTGTTATAGTGTTATAGTGTTATAGTGTTATATGTGTTATAGTGTGATATAGTGTTATAGTGTTATATTGTTATAGTGTTGTAGTGTTATAGTGTTATGTTATAGTGTTATAGTTTAATAGTGTTATATTGTTATATTGTTATAGTGTTATAGTTTAATAATGTTATATTGTTAAAGTGTTATAGTGTTATGTTATAGTGTTATTGTTATAGTGTTATAGTGTTGTAGTGTTATGTTATAGTGTTATAGTGTTATATTGTTATGTTATAGTGTTATATTGTTATAGTGTGTTATAGTGTTATATTGTTATAGTGTTATAGTGTTATATTGTTATAGTGTGTTATAGTGTTATAGTTTATTGTTATAGTGTTATAGTGTTATAGTGTTATATTGTTATAGTGTAGTGTTATTGTTATAGTGTTATAGTGTTATAGTGTTATAGTGTTATAGTGTTATAGTGTTATAGTGTTATATTGTTATAGTGTTATATTGTTATAGTGTTATAGTGTTATAGTGTTATATTGTTATATTGTTATAGTGTTATAGTGTTATAGTGTTATAGTGTTATATTGTTATAGTGTTATAGTGTTATATTTATGTTATAGTGTTATAGTGTTATATGTTATAGTGTTATAGTGTTATAGTGTTATAGTGTTATAGTGTTATGTTATAGTGTTATAGTGTTATAGTGTTATAGTGTTATAGTGTTATATTGTTATAGTGTTATAGTGTTATGTTATAGTGTTATAGTGTTATAGTGTTATGTTATAGTGTTATAGTGTTATAGTGTTAGTGTTATAATGTTATAGTGTTATAGTGTTATGTTATAGTGTTATAGTGTTATGTTATAATGTTATAGTGTTATAGTGTTATAGTGTTATAGTGTTGTAGTGTTGTAGTGTTATAGTGTTATAGTGTTATAGTGTTATTGTGTGATATAGTGTTATAGTGTTATATTGTTATAGTGTTGTAGTGTTGTAGTGTTATAGTGTTATGTTATAGTGTTATAGTTTAATAGTGTTATATTGTTTATTGTTATAGTGTTATAGTGTTATATTGTTAAAGTGTTATAGTGTTATGTTATAGTGTTATATTGTTATAGTGTTATAGTGTTGTAGTGTTATGTTATAGTGTTATATTGTTATAGTGTTATATTGTTATAGTGTTATAGTGTTATAGTGTTATATTGTTATAGTGTTATAGTGTTATATTGTTATCGTGTTATGTTATAGTGGTATAGTTTAATAGTGTTATATTGTTATAGTGTTATTTGTTATAGTGTAATATTGTTATAGTGTTATATTGTTATAGTGTTATAGTGTTATAGTGTTATAGTGTTATAGTGTTATATTGTTATAGTGTTATAGTGTTATAGTGTTATATTGTTATAGTGTTATATTGTTATAGTGTTATAGTGTTATATTGTTATATTGTTATATTGTTATAGTGTTATAGTGTTATAGTGTTATATTGTTATAGTGTTATATTATAGTGTTATAGTGTTATAGGGTTATAGTGTTATAGTGTAATAGTGTTATATTGTTATAGTGTTATGTTATAGTGTTATAGTGTTACAGTGTTATATTATAGTGTTATAGTGTTATAGGGTTATAGTGTTATAGTGTAATAGTGTTATATTGTTATAGTGTTATAGTGTTATAGTGTTATAGTGTTATAGTGTTATAGTGTTATAGTGTTATAGTGTTGTAGTGTTATAGTGTTACAGTGTTATATTATAGTGTTATTGTCATGTTTTGTCTTATATTGTCTTGTCATTTTGCTTTCCCTTCTGTTCGTTTTCCCCCTGCTGATCTTTTTAGGTTCGTTCCCTTTTTTCTCTCTCCCTCCCTCTCTCTCTTCTCTCTATCGTTCCGTTCCTGCTCCCAGCTGTTCCTATTCCCCTAATCAATCATTTAGTCTTTCCACACCTGTTCCCTATCTTTTCCTCTGATTAGAGTCCCTATTTCTCCCCTTGTTTTCCGTTTCTGTCCTGTCGGATCCTTGTATATTGTTCACCGTGCTGTGTCTTTGTCTCGCCCTGTCGTGTCGTGTTTCCCTCAGATGCTGCGTGGTGAGCAGGTGTCTGAGTCTGCTACGGTCAGTGCCTTCCCGAGGCAACCTACAGTTTATGGTCGAGTCTCCAGTCTGTCCTCGTCATTACGAGTGGAATTGTTTTTTATGCTTTGTTTACCGCTCCGATTTGTCTAGGAGTATTGCATATTTCCTTTACTGGAATAAAGACTCTGTTTTCGCCAAGTCGCTTTTGGGTCCTCATTCACCTGCATAACAGAAGGATCCGACCAAAGAATGGACCCAGCGACTACAGACGCTCGTAACACTGCCGTCGAGATCCAAGGAGCCATGCTCGGCAGACACGAGCAGGAATTGTCTGCTGCTCGTCATGCCGTGGAGAACCTGGCCGCTCAGGTTTCCGACCTCTCTGGACAGTTCCAGAGTCTTCGTCTCGTGCCACCTGTTACTTCCTGGTCTGCCGAGCCTCCGGAACCTAGGGTTAATAACCCACCTTGTTACTCCGGGCAGCCCACGGAGTGCCGCTCCTTTCTCACCCAGTGTGATATTGTGTTCTCTCTCCAACCCAACACATACTCTAGAGAGAGAGCTCGGGTTGCTTACGTCATATCACTCCTTACTGGCCGGGCTCGAGAGTGGGGCACAGCTATCTGGGAGGCAAGGGCTGATTGTTCTAACAATTACCAGAACTTTAAAGAGGAGATGATTCGGGTTTTTGACCGTTCAGTTTTTGGTAGGGAGGCTTCTAGGGCCCTGGCTTCCCTATGCCAAGGTGATCGATCCATAACGGATTACTCTATAGAGTTTCGCACTCTTGCTGCCTCTAGTGACTGGAACGAGCCGGCGCTGCTCGCTCGTTTTTTGGAGGGACTCCACGCAGTGGTTAAAGATGAGATTCTCTCCCGGGAGGTTCCTTCCAGTGTGGACTCTTTGATTGCTCTCGCCATCCGCATTGAACGACGGGTAGATCTTCGTCACCAAGCTCGTGGAAGAGAGCTTGCGTTAACGGTGTTTCCCTGCTCCGCATCGCAACCATCTCCCTCCTCTGGCTCAGAGACTGAGCCCATGCAGCTGGGAGGTATTCGCATCTCGACTAAGGAGAGGGAACGGAGGATCACCAACCGCCTGTGCCTCTATTGCGGACTTGCTGGACATTTTGTCAATTCATGTCCAGTAAAAGCCAGAGCTCATCAGTAAGCGGAGGGCTACTGGTGAGCGCTACTACTCAGGTCTCTCCATCTAGATCCTGTACTACTATGTCGGTCCATCTACGCTGGACCGGTTCGGGTGCTACATGCAGTGCCTTGATAGACTCTGGGGCTGAGGGTTGTTTTATGGACGAAGCATGGGCTCGGAAACATGACATTCCTTTCAGACAGTTAGACAAGCCTACGCCCATGTTCGCCTTAGATGGTAGTCATCTCCCCAGTATCAGATATGAGACACTACCTTTAACCCTCACAGTATCTGGTAACCACAGTGAGACTATTTCTTTTTTGATTTTTCGTTCACCTTTTACACCTGTTGTTTTGGGTCATCCCTGGCTAGTATGTCATAATCCTTCTATTAATTGGTCTAGTAATTCTATCCTATCCTGGAACGTTTCTTGTCATGTGAAGTGTTTAATGTCTGCTATCCCTCCCGTTTCTTCTGTCCCCACTTCTCAGGAGGAACCTGGCGATTTGACAGGAGTGCCGGAGGAATATCATGATCTGCGCACGGTCTTCAGTCGGTCCCGAGCCAACTCCCTTCCTCCTCACCGGTCGTATGATTGTAGTATTGATCTCCTTCCGGGGACCACTCCTCCTCGGGGTAGACTATACTCTCTGTCGGCTCCCGAACGTAAGGCTCTCGAGGATTATTTGTCTGTGTCTCTTGACGCCGGTACCGTAGTGCCTTCTTCCTCTCCGGCCGGGGCGGGGTTTTTTTTTGTTAAGAAGAAGGACGGTACTCTGCGCCCCTGCGTGGATTATCGAGGGCTGAATGACATAACGGTTAAGAATCGTTATCCGCTTCCCCTTATGTCATCAGCCTTCGAGATTCTGCAGGGAGCCAGGTGCTTTACTAAGTTGGACCTTCGTAACGCTTACCATCTCGTGCGCATCAGAGAGGGGGACGAGTGGAAAACGGCGTTTAACACTCCGTTAGGGCATTTTGAGTACCGGGTTCTGCCGTTTGGTCTCGCCAATGCGCCAGCTGTTTTTCAGGCATTAGTTAATGATGTTCTGAGAGACATGCTGAACATCTTTGTTTTTGTCTACCTTGACGATATCCTGATTTTTTCACCGTCACTCGAGATTCATGTTCAGCACGTTCGACGTGTACTCCAGCGCCTTTTAGAGAATTGTCTCTACGTGAAGGCTGAGAAGTGCTCTTTTCATGTCTCCTCCGTTACTTTTCTCGGTTCTGTTATTTCCGCTGAAGGCATTCAGATGGATTCCGCTAAGGTCCAAGCTGTCAGTGAGTGGCCCGTTCCAAGGTCACGTGTCGAGTTGCAGCGCTTTCTAGGTTTCGCTAATTTCTATCGGCGTTTCATTCGTAATTTCGGTCAAGTTGCTGCCCCTCTCACAGCTCTTACTTCTGTCAAGACGTGTTTTAAGTGGTCCGGTTCCGCCCAGGGAGCTTTTGATCTTCTAAAAGAACGTTTACGTCCGCTCCTATCCTCGTTACTCCTGACGTCACTAGACAATTCATTGTCGAGGTTGACGCTTCAGAGGTAGGCGTGGGAGCCATTCTATCCCAGCGCTTCCAGTCTGACGATAAGGTTCATCCTTGCGCTTATTTTTCTCATCGCCTGTCGCCATCTGAACGCAACTATGATGTGGGTAACCGCGAACTGCTCGCCATCCGCTTAGCCCTAGGCGAATGGCGACAGTGGTTGGAGGGGGCGACCGTTCCTTTTGTCGTTTGGACAGACCATAAGAACCTTGAGTACATCCGTTCTGCCAAACGACTTAATGCTCGTCAAGCTCGTTGGGCGTTGTTTTTCGCTCGTTTCGAGTTTGTGATTTCTTACCGTCCGGGTAGTAAGAACACCAAGCCTGATGCCTTATCCCGTCTTTTTAGTTCTTCTGTGGCTTCTACTGATCCCGAGGGGATTCTTCCTTATGGGCGTGTTGTCGGGTTGACAGTCTGGGGAATTGAAAGACAGGTTAAGCAAGCACTCACGCACACTGCGTCGCCGCGCGCTTGTCCTAGTAACCTTCTTTTCGTTCCTGTTTCTACTCGTCTGGCTGTTCTTCAGTGGGCTCACTCTGCCAAGTTAGCTGGTCATCCCGGCGTTCGAGGTACTCTTGCTTCTATTCGCCAGCGCTTTTGGTGGCCTACTCAGGAGCGTGACACGCGCCGTTTCGTGGCTGCTTGTTCGGACTGCGCGCAGACTAAGTCAGATAACTCTCCTCCTGCCGGTCGTCTCAGACCGCTTCCCATTCCTTCTCGACCATGGTCTCACATCGCCCTAGACTTCATTACCGGTCTGCCTTTGTCTGCGGGGAAGACTGTGATTATTACGGTTGTCGATAGGTTCTCTAAGGCGGCACATTTCATTCCCCTCGCTAAACTTCCTTCTGCTAAGGAGACGGCACAAATCATCATCGAGAATGTGTTCAGAATTCATGGCCTCCCGTTAGACACCGTTTCAGACAGAGGCCCGCAATTCACGTCACAGTTTTGCAGGGAGTTCTGTCGTTTGATTGGTGCGTCCGTCAGTCTCTCTTCCGGGTTTCATCCCCAGTCTAACGGTCAAGCAGAGAGGGCCAATCAGACGATTAGTCGCATACTACGCAGCCTTTCTTTTAGAAACCCTGCGTCTTGGGCAGAACAGCTTCCCTGGGCAGAATACGCTCACAACTCGCTTCCTTCGTCTGCTACCGGGTTATCTCCATTTCAGAGTAGTCTGGGTTACCAGCCTCCTCTGTTCTCATCCCAGCTTGCCGAGTCCAGCGTTCCCTCCGCTCAAGCGTTTGTCCAACGTTGTGAGCGCACCTGGAGGAGGGTGAGGTCTGCACTTTGCCGTTACAGGGCACAGACTGTGAGAGCCGCCAATAAACGTAGGATTAAGAGTCCTAGGTATTGTTGCGGCCAGAGAGTGTGGCTTTCCACTCGCAACCTTCCTCTTACGACAGCTTCTCGTAAGTTGACTCCGCGGTTCATTGGTCCGTTCCGTGTCTCCCAGGTCGTGAATCCTGTCGCTGTGCGACTGCTTCTTCCGCGACATCTTCATCGTGTCCATCCTGTCTTCCATGTCTCCTGTGTCAAGCCCTTTCTTCGCACCCCCGTTCGTCTTCCCTCCCCCCTCCCGTCCTTGTCGAGAGCGCACCTATTTACAAGGTACGTAGGATCATGGACATGCGTTCTCGGGGACGGGGTCACCAATACTTAGTGGATTGGGAGGGTTACGGTCCTGAGGAGAGGAGTTGGGTTCCGTCTCGGGACGTGCTGGACCGTTCGCTGATTGATGATTTCCTCCGTTGCCGCCAGGATTCCTCCTCGAGTGCGCCAGGAGGCGCTCGGTGAGTGGGGGGTACTGTCATGTTTTGTCTTATATTGTCTTGTCATTTTGCTTTCCCTTCTGTTCGTTTTCCCCCTGCTGGTCTTTTTAGGTTCGTTCCCTTTTTCTCTCTCCCTCCCTCTCTCTCTTCTCTCTATCGTTCCGTTCCTGCTCCCAGCTGTTCCTATTCCCCTAATCAATCATTTAGTCTTTCCACACCTGTTCCCTATCTTTTCCTCTGATTAGAGTCCCTATTTCTCCCCTTGTTTTCCGTTTCTGTCCTGTCGGATCCTTGTATATTGTTCACCGTGCTGTGTCTTTGTCTCGCCCTGTCGTGTCGTGTTTCCCTCAGATGCTGCGTGGTGAGCAGGTGTCTGAGTCTGCTACGGTCAGTGCCTTCCCGAGGCAACCTACAGTTTATGGTCGAGTCTCCAGTCTGTCCTCGTCATTACGAGTGGAATTGTTTTTTATGCTTTGTTTACCGCTCCGATTTGTCTAGGAGTATTGCATATTTCCTTTACTGGAATAAAGACTCTAGTGTTATATTGTTATAGTGTTATAGTGTTATAGTGTTACAGTGTTATATTATAGTGTTATAGGGTTATAGTGTTACGGTGTTACGGTGTTACGGTGTAGTGTTGTAGTGTTGTAGTGTTATGTTATGTTACCAGTGTGTCTTCATGTGTCTTCACATCCGTAGAGTACGACCCTACCTCACACAGGAAGAGGTGCAGGTCCTAATCCATGCATTTGTCATCTCTGGACTAATGCAACTCGCTGTTGTCAGGGCTCCCCGCTTGTGTGATCAAACCCCTGCAACTAATCCAGAACGCTGTAGCCCTCCTGGATTTCAACCTTCCCAAGTTCTCTCACGTCACCCCACTCCTCCAAACAGTCCACTGGCTTCCAGTTGAAGCTCGCATCCATTACAAGAGCATGGTACTTACCTACGGAACAGCAAGACGAGCTGTCCCTACCTACCTTCAACGCTATGCTCCAACCCTACACCCCAACCCCAACACTCCGTTCTGCCACCTCAGGTTTCTTGGACCTCCCTCTTGGTTCATGTTCAGCCCACTCCAAGCTCTTCTCTGTCCTTGCTCCCCAATGGTGGAACCAGATTCCCCCTGAAGCTAGGACAGCAGAGTCCATCTTCCCCTTGATGCTAGGACAGCAGAGACCCTGTCCATCTTCCCCCTGAGGCTAGGACAGCAGAGTCCCTGTCCATCTTCCCCCTGAGGCTAGGACAGCAGAGTCCCTGTCCATCTTCCCCCTGAGGCTAGGACAGCAGAGACCCTGTCCATCTTCCCCCTGAGGCTAGGACAGCAGAGACCCTGTCCATCTTCCCCCTGAGGCTAGGACAGCAGAGACCCTGTCCATCTTCCCCCTGAGGCTAGGACAGCAGAGTCCCTGTCCATCTTCCCCCTGAAGCTAGGACAGCAGAGTCCCTGCCCATCTTCCCCCCTGAAGCTAGGACAGCAGAGTCCCTGTCCATCTTCCCACTGAAGCTAGGACAGCAGAGTCCTGTCCATCTTCCCCCTGAAGCTAGGACAACATAGTCCCTGCCCATCTTCCCCCTGAAGCTAGGACAACAGAGTCCCTGCCCATCTTCCCCCTGAAGCTAGGACAACATAGTCCCTGTCCATCTTCCCCCTGAAGCTAGGACAACATAGTCCCTGCCCATCTTCCCCCTGAAGCTAGGACAACAGAGTCCCTGCCCATCTTCCCCCTGATACTAGGACAACAGAGTCCCTGCCCATCTCCCCCTGAAGCTAGGACAGCAGAGTCCCTGCCCATCTTCCCCCTGAAGCTAGGACAGCAGAGTCCCTGTCCATCTTCCCCTGAAGCTAGGACAGCAGAGTCCCTGTCCATCTTCCCCCGACACTAGGACAACAGAGTCCTTGCCCATCTTCCCCCTGAAGCTAGGACAGCAGAGGCCCTGTCCATCTTCCCCCTGATACTAGGACAACAGAGTCCCTGTCCATCTTCCCCCCTGATACTAGGACAACAGAGTCCCTGCCCATCTTCCCCCTGAAGCTAGGACAGCAGAGTCTCTTCCCCTCTGATGCTAGGACAGCAGAGTCCTGTCCATCTTCCCCCTGAAGCTAGGACAACAGAGTCCCTGCCCTTCTTCCCCCTGATACTAGGACAACAGAGTCCCTGCCCATCTTCCCCCTGAAGCTAGGACAGCAGAGTCCCTGCCCATCTTCCCCCTGAAGCTAGGACAGCAGAGTCCCTGTCCATCTTCCCCCTCGTAGAATGTATGCACACATGACTGTAAGTCGCTTTGGATAAAAGCGTCTGCTAAATGGCATATATTATATTATTATTATAAGCTAGGACAACAGAGTCCCTGCCCATCTTCCCCCTGAAACTAGGACAGCAGAGTCCCTGTCCATCTTCCCCCTGAAGCTAGGACAAGAGAGTCCCTGCCCATCTTCCCCCTGAAGCTAGGACAACAGTCCCTGTCCATCTTCCCCCTGCCCTCCATCTTCCCCCTAGGACAACAGAGATCCATCTTCCCCCTGAAGCTAGGACAGCAGAGTCCCTGCCCATCTTCCCCCTGAAGCTAGGACAGCAGAGTCCCTGCCCATCTTCCCCCTGAAGCTAGGACAGCAGAGTCCCTGTCCATCTTCCCCCTAGGACAACAGAATGTATGCACACATGATCTTCCCCTGTAGGACAACAGAGTCCCTGCTTTGGATAAAAGTCCCTGCCCATCTTCCCCCTGCTAAAGAGTCCCTGCCCATCTTCCCCCATAGTCCCTGTCCATCTTTATATTATTATTATAAGCTAGGACAACAGAGTCCCTGCCCATCTTCCCCCTGAAACTAGGACAGCAGAGTCCCTGTCCATCTTCCCCCTGAAGCTAGGACAAGAGAGTCCCTGCCCATCTTCCCCCTGAAGCTAGGACAGCAGATTAAGGGGTAAGCTGGGACAGCAGAGTCCCTGTCCATCTTCCCCCTGAAGCTAGGACAGCAGATTAAGGGGTAAGCTGGGACAGCAGAGTCCCTGTCCATCTTCCCCCTGAAGTTAGGACAGCAGAGTAAGGGGTAAGCTAGGACAGCAGAGTCCCTGTCCATCTTCCCCCTGAAGCTAGGACAGCAGAGTCCCTGTCCATCTTCTGAAAACATCTGAAACCCTACCTCTTCAAAGAGTATCTTAATGAATCCTTCTCACCTCAACTGAAGAAAAAACAACAACAAAAAACCGGAGCTTAACCCCCGTCCTCCCTCTGACTCCGCTGATAGCTATGTTATTGAGGAAATATTGACTTTCTATCTGTGATATGTGGTTGTCCCAACTAGCTTCGGATGAATGCACTGACTGAGATTGGCTCTGGATAAGAGCATCTGCTAAATGACTAACATGTAAATGTTTTTTTTACCTTTATTGAACTAGGCAAGTTAAGAAGAAATTCTTATTTTCAATGACGGCCTAGTAACAGTGGGTTAACTGGTCTAGTAACAATGGGTTAACTGGTCTAAGAACAGTGGGTTAACCGTTCCTAAGAAACTATGCAGTTTTTTGTATTAGTACCCCAGGTCATCTTAGGTTTCATTACATACAGTTGAGAAGAACTACTGAATATAAGATCAGCGTCAACTCACCATCAGTACGACCAAGAATATGTTTTCCGCGACGCGGATCCTGTGTTCTGCCTTACAAACAGGTCAACGGAATTGATTCCATGCAGCGTCCCCTAAAAACGACTTCGTAAAAGAGGGAAACGTAGCGGTCTTCTGGTCAGACTCCGGACACGGGCACATCGTGCACCACTCCCTAGCATTCTTCTTGCCAATGTCCAGTCTCTTGACAACAAGGTTGATGAAATCAGAGCAAGGGTAGCATTCCAGAGGGTCATCAGAGACTGTAACGTTCTCTGCTTCACGGAAACATGGCTCACTGGAGAGACGCTATGCGGGGCGGTGCAGCCAACGGGTTTCTCCACGCATCGCGCCGACAGAAACAAACATCTTTCTGGTAAGAAGAGTGGCGGGGGCGTATGCCTCATGACTAACGAGACATGGTGTGATGAAAGAAACATACAGGAACTCAAATCCTTCTGTTCACCTGATTTAGAATTCCTCACAATCAAATGTAGACCGCATTATCTACCAAGAGAATTCTCTTCGATTATAATCACAGCCGTATATATCCCCCCCAAGCAGACACATCGATGGCTCTGAACAAACTTTATTTAACTCTTTGCAAACTGGAAACCATTTATCCGGAGGCTGCATTCATTGTAGCTGGGGATTTTAACAAAGCTAATCTGAAAACAAGACTCCCTAAATTTTATCAGCATATCGATTGCGCAACCAGGGGTGGTAAAACCTTGGATCATTGTTAGTCTAACTTCCGCGACGCATATAAGGCCCTGCCCCGCCCCCCTTTCGGAAAAGCTGACCACGACTCCATTTTGTTGATCCCTGCCTACAGACAGAAACTTAAACAAGAGGCTCCCACGCTGAGGTCTGTCCAACGCTGGTCAGACCAAGCTGACTCCACACTCCAAGACTGCTTCCATCACGTGGACTGGGACATGTTTCGTATTGCGTCAGATAACAATATTGATGAATACGCTGATTCGGTGTGTGAGTTCATTAGAACGTGCGTTGAAGATGTCGTTCCCATAGCAACGATAAAAACATTCCCTAACCAGAAACCGTGGATTGATGGCAGCATTTGCGTGAAACTGAAAGCGCGAACCACTGCTTTTAATCAGGGCAAGGTGTCTGGTAACATGACCGAATACAAACAGTGCAGCTATTCCCTCCGCAAGGCTATTAAACAAGCTAAGCGTCAGTACAGAGACAAAGTAGAATCTCAATTCAACGGCTCAGACACAAGAGGCATGTGGCAGGGTCTACAGTCAATCACGGACTACAAGAAGAAACCCAGCCCAGTCACGGACCAGGATGTCTTGCTCCCAGGCAGACTAAATAACTTTTTTGCCCGCTTTGAGGACAATACAGTGCCACTGACACAGCCTGCAACGAAAACATGCGGTCTCTCCTTCACTGCAGCCGAGGTGAGTAAGACATTTAAACGTGTTAATCCTCGCAAGGCTGCAGGCCCAGACGGCATCCCCAGCCGCGCCCTCAGAGCATGCGCAGACCAGCTGGCCGGTGTGTTTACGGACATATTCAATCAATCCCTATACCAGTCTGCTGTTCCCACATGCTTCAAGAGGGCCACCATTGTTCCTGTTCCCAAGAAAGCTAAGGTAACTGAGCTAAACGACTACCGCCCCGTAGCACTCACTTCCGTCATCATGAAGTGCTTTGAGAGACTAGTCAAGGACCATATCACCTCCACCCTACCTGACACCCTAGACACACCAATTTGCTTACCGCCCAAATAGGTCCACAAACGATGCAATCTCAACCACACTGCCCTAACCCATCTGGACAAGAGGAATACCTATGTGAGAATACTGTTCATCGACTACAGCTCGGCATTCAACACCATAGTACCCTCCAAGCTCGTCATCAAGCTCGAGACCCTGTGTATGTGACAAATACAATTTGATTTGATTTGATTTGAGTTAACTGGTCTAGGAACAGTGGGTTAACAGCCTGTTCAGGGGCAGATCGACAGATTTGCACCTTGTCGGTTTGAACTTGCAACCTTCCGGTTACGAGTCCAACGCTCTAACCACTAGGCTACCTGCCTCCCCGTAAATGTGTGTGCGTATCTATACATACCAGTGTGTGTCTTCATGTGTTCATCAAAGTACTGCTTCATGTTGAAGTCCTTGCCACACCACTGGCACATGAACTGCTTGTGTCCGATGTGGATGGACATGTGGGAGCGCAGCTGATACTTATACTGGAACCTCTCGTTACAGTTCTGGAATACACACACACACACACACCACAGACACACACACACACACACCACAGACACACGCACACACACACCACAGACACACGCACACACACACCACAGACACACACACACACACACACACACACACACACACACACACACACACACACACACACACACACACACACACACACACACACACACACACACACACACACACACACACACCACAGACACACAGATCACACACACACACACAGACACAGCACACACACACCACACACACACACACACACACACACACACACACACACACACACACACACACACACACACACACACACACACACACACACACACACACACACACACACACACACACACACACACACACGCACACACACAGACACACACACACACACACACACACACACACACACACACACACACACACACACACACACACACACACACACACACACACACACACACACACACACACACACACACACACACACACACACACACACACACACACACACACACACACACACACACACCACAGACACACGCACACACACACCACAGACACACACACACCACAGACACACACACACACACACCACACACACACACACACACACACACACCACAGACACACACACACACACCACAGACACACACACACACACACACACACACAGACACACACACACACAGACACACACAGACACACACAAACACACACACACACAGATCACACAGACACACACACAGACACACACACACACAGACACACACATCACGAAGATACACACACACATCACACGCAGACACACACATCACACACACACAGACACAAATGATCACACAATTACATTTGTGTGTGACTGTAAGTACTGTAGTGAACAGGGTGGTGATGGGTAATGTATAGTGTGGTTATGGGTAGTGTAGTTTATAGTGTGGTGATGGGTACTGTAGTGTACAGTGTGGTGATGGGTAGTGTATAGTGTGGTGATGGGTAGTGTATAGTGTGGTGATGGGTAGTGTATAGTGTGGTGATGGGTAGTGTATAGTGTGGTGATGGGTAGTGTATAGTGTATAGTGTGATGGGTAGTGTAGTGTATAGTGTGGTGATAGGTAGTGTATAGTGTACAGGGTGATGGGTAGTGTAGTGTATAGTGTGGTGATGGGTAATGTAGTGTATAGTGTGGTGATGGGTAATGTATAGTGTGGTGATGGGTAGTGTATAGTGTATAGTGTGGTGATGGGTAGTGTATAGTGTGGTGATGGTGATAGTGGTGATGGGTAGTGTATAGTGTGGTGATGGGTAGTGTATAGTGTGGTGATGGGTAGTGTATAGTGTATAGTGTGGTGATGGGTAGTGTATAGTGTGGTGATGGGTAGTGTATAGTGTATAGTGTGGTGATGGGTAGTGTATAGTGTGGTGATGGGTAGTGTATAGTGTGGTGATGGGTAGTGTATAGTGTGGTGATGGGTAGTGTATAGTGTGGTGATGGGTAGTGTACAGTGTGGTGATGGGTAGTGTATAGTGTGGTGATGGGTAGTGTATAGTGTGGTGATGGGTAGTGTATAGTGTGGTGATGGGTAGTGTATAGTGTGGTGATGGGTAGTGTATAGTGTGGTGATGGGTAGTGTATAGTGTATAGTGTGGTGATGGGTAGTGTATAGTGTGGTGATGGGTAGTGTATAGTGTGGTGATGGGTAGTGTATAGTGTGGTGATGGGTAGTGTATAGTGTATAGTGTGGTGATGGGTAGTGTATAGTGTGGTGATGGGTAGTGTATAGTGTGGTGATAGGTAGTGTATAGTGTACAGGGTGATGGGTAGTGTAGTGTATAGTGTGGTGATGGGTAGTGTATAGTGTGGTGATGGGTAATGTATAGTGTGGTGATGGGTAGTGTATAGTGTGGTGATGGGTAGTGTATAGTGTATAGTGTGGTGATGGGTAGTGTATAGTGTATAGTGTGGTGATGGGTAGTGTATAGTGTGGTGATGGGTAGTGTATAGTGTATAGTGTGGTGATGGGTAGTGTATAGTGTGGTGATGGGTAGTGTATAGTGTGGTGATGGGTAGTGTATAGTGTGGTGATGGGTAGTGTATAGTGTGGTGATGGGTAGTGTATAGTGTGGTGATGGGTAGTGTATAGTGTGGTGATGGGTAGTGTATAGTGTATAGTGTGGTGATGGGTAGTGTATAGTGTGGTGATGGGTAGTGTATAGTGTGGTGATGGGTAGTGTATAGTGTGGTGATGGGTAGTGTATAGTGTGGTGATGGGTAGTGTATAGTGTGGTGATGGGTAGTGTATAGTGTACAGGGTGATGGGTAGTGTAGTGTATAGTGTGGTGATAGGTAGTGTATAGTGTACAGGGTGATGGGTAATGTAGTGTATAGTGTGGTGATGGGTAGTGTATAGTGTGATGATAGGTAATGTAGTGTATAGTGTACAGGGTGATGGGTAGTGTAGTGTATAGTGTGGTGATAGGTAGTGTATAGTGTACAGGGTGATGGGTAGTGTATAGTGTATAGTGTGGTGATGGGTAGTGTATTGTGTGGTGATGGGTAATGTAGTGTATAGTGTGGTGATGGGTAATGTATAGTGTATAGGGTGATAGGTAATGTATAGTGTGGTGATGGGTAGTGTATAGTGTGGTGATGGGTAGTGTATAGTGTGGTGATGGGTAATGTATAGTGTATAGGGTGATAGGTAATGTATAGTGTGGTGATGGGTAGTGTATAGTGTGGTGATGGGTAGTGTATAGTGTGGTGATGGGTAATGTAGTGTATAGTGTGGTGATGGGTAATGTAGTGTATAGTGTGGTGATGGGTAGTGTATAGTGTGGTGATAGGTAATGTATAGTGTGGTGATGGGTAATGTATAGTGTACAGGGTGATGGGTAGTGTATAGTGTGGTGATGGGTAGTGTATAGTGTACAGGGTGATGGGTAATGTATAGTGTACAGGGTGATGGGTAATGTATAGTGTACAGGGTGATGGGTAATGTATAGTGTACAGGGTGATGGGTAATGTATAGTGTACATGGTGATGGGTAATGTAGTGTATAGTGTGGTGATGGGTAATGTAGTGTATAGTGTGGTGATGGGTAGTGTATAGTGTGGTGATGGGTAGTGTATAGTGTGGTGATGGGTAGTGTATAGTGTGGTGATGGGTAGTGTATAGTGTGGTGATGGGTAGTGTATAGTGTGGTGATGGGTAGTGTACAGTGTGGTGATGGGTAATGTATAGTGTACAGGGTGATGGGTAGTGTATAGTGTGGTGATGGGTAGTGTATAGTGTGGTGATGGGTAGTGTATAGTGTATAGTGTACAGGGTGATGGGTAGTGTATAGTGTGGTGATGGGTAGTGTATAGTGTATAGTGTGGTGATGGGTAGTGTATAGTGTGGTGATGGGTAGTGTATAGTGTATAGTGTGGTGATGGGTAGTGTATAGTGTGGTGATGGGTAGTGTATAGTGTGGTGATAGGTAGTGTATAGTGTGGTGATAGGTAATGTACAGTGTGGTGATGGGTAGTGTATAGTGTATAGTGTGGTGATGGGTAGTGTATAGTGTATAGTGTGGTGATGGGTAGTGTATAGTGTATAGTGTGGTGATGGGTAGTGTATAGTGTATAGTGTGGTGATGGGTAGTGTATAGTGTATAGTGTGGTGATGGGTAGTGTATAGTGTATAGTGTGGTGATGGGTAGTGTATAGTGTGGTGATGGGTAGTGTATAGTGTATAGTGTGGTGATGGGGTGTATAGTGTATAGTGTATAGTGTGGTGATGGGTAGTGTATAGTGTGGTGATGGGTAGTGTATAGTGTGGTGATGGGTAGTGTATAGTGTGGTGATGGGTAGTGTATAGTGTACAGGGTGATAGGTAATGTATAGTGTGGTGATGGGTAGTGTATAGTGTGGTGATGGGTAGTGTATAGTGTGGTGATGGGTAGTGTATAGTGTGGTGATGGGTAGTGTATAGTGTACAGGGTGATAGGTAATGTATAGTGTGGTGATGGGTAGTGTATAGTGTGGTGATGGGTAGTGTATTGTGTGGTGATGGGTAATGTAGTGTATAGTGTGGTGATGGGTAATGTATAGTGTATAGGGTGATAGGTAATGTATAGTGTGGTGATGGGTAGTGTATAGTGTAGTGATGGGTAGTGTATAGTGTGGTGATGGGTAATGTATAGTGTATAGTAATGGTGATGATGGGTAATGTATAGTGTGGTGATGGGTAGTGTATAGTGTGGTGATGGGTGTATAGTGTGGTGATGTAGTGTATAGTGTGGTGATGGGTAGTGTATATGGTGATGGGTAGTGTATAGTGTGGTGATGGGTAATGTATAGTGTAGTGTGGTGATGGGGTGATAGGTAATGTATAGTGTGGTGATGGGTAGTGTATATAGTAGTGGTGATGGGTAATGTATAGTGTATAGTGTGGTGATGGGTAATGTAGTGTATAGTGTGGTGATGGGTAGTGTATAGTGTGGTGATAGGTAATGTATAGTGTGGTGATGGGTAATGTATAGTGTACAGGGTGATGGGTAGTGTATAGTGTGGTGATGGGTAGTGTATAGTGTATAGTGTGGTGATGGGTAATGTATAGTGTACAGGGTGATGGGTGAATGTATAGTGTACAGTGGGTGATGGGTAATGTATAGTGTACATGGTGATGTGGTGAAGTGTATAGTGTATAGTGTGGTGATGGGTAGTGTATAGTGTATAGTGTGGTGATGTAGTGTATAGTGTGGTGTGGGTAGTGTATAGTGTGGTGATGGGTAGTGTATAGTGTGGTGATGGGTAGTGTATAGTGTGGTGATGGGTAGATGTATAGTGTGGTGATGGGTAGTGTATAGTGTGGTGATGGGTAGTGTACAGTGTGGTGATGGGTAATGTATAGTGTACAGGGTGATGGGTAGTGTATAGTGTGGTGATGGGTAGTGTATAGTGTGGTGATGGGTAGTGTATAGTGTATAGTGTACAGGGTGATGGGTAGTGTATAGTGTGGTGATGGGTAGTGTATAGTGTATAGGTAATGTATAGTGTGGTGATGGGTAGTGTATAGTGTGGTGAGTGGGTAGTGTATAGTGTATAGTGTGGTGATGGGTAGTGTATAGTGTGGTGATGGGTAGTGTATAGTGTGGTGATAGGTAGTGTATAGTGTGGTGATAGGTAATGTACATAGTGTGTGGTGATGGGATGGGTAGTGTATAGTGTATAGTGTGGTGATGGGTAGTGTATAGTGTATAGTGTGGTGATGGGTAGTGTATAGTGTATAGTGTGGTGATGGGTAGTGTATAGTGTATAGTGTGGTGATGGGTAGTGTATAGTGTATAGTGTGGTGATGGGTAGTGTATAGTGTATAGTGTGGTGATGGGTAGTGTATAGTGTGGTGATGGGTAGTGTATAGTGTATAGTGTGGTGATGGGTAGTGTAGTGTATAGTGTGGTGATGGGTAGTGTATAGTGTGGTGATGGGTAGTGTATAGTGTGGTGATGGGTAGTGTAGTGTATAGTGTGGTGATGGGTAGTGTATAGTGTACAGGGTGATAGGTAATGTATAGTGTGGTGATGGGTAGTGTATAGTGTGGTGATGGGTAGTGTATAGTGTGGTGATGGGTAGTGTACAGTGTGGTGATGGGTAATGTATAGTGTACAGGGTGATGGGTAGTGTATAGTGTATAGTGTACAGGGTGATGGGTAGTGTATAGTGTGGTGATGGGTAGTGTATAGTGTATAGTGTGGTGATGGGTAGTGTATAGTGTGGTGATGGGTAGTGTATAGTGTGGTGATAGGTAATGTACAGTGTGGTGATGGGTAGTGTATAGTGTGGTGATAGGTAATGTACAGTGTGGTGATGGGTAGTGTATAGTGTATAGTGTGGTGATGGGTAGTGTATAGTGTATAGTGTGGTGATGGGTAGTGTATAGTGTATAGTGTGGTGATGGGTAGTGTATAGTGTGGTGATGGGTAGTGTATAGTGTATAGTGTGGTGATGGGTAGTGTATAGTGTGGTGATGGGTAGTGTATAGTGTGGTGATGGGTAGTGTACAGTGTGGTGATGGGTAGTGTATAGTGTACAGGGTGATGGGTAGTGTATAGTGTATAGTGTAGTGATGGGTAATGTATAGTGTGGTGATGGGTAGTGTATAGTGTGGTGATGGGTAATGTATAGTGTGGTGATGGGTAGTGTATAGTGTATAGTGTGGTGATGGGTAGTGTATAGTGTGGTGATGGGTAGTGTATAGTGTATAGTGTGGTGATAGGTAGTGTACAGTGTGGTGATGGGTAGTGTATAGTGTGGTGATGGGTAGTGTATAGTGTGGTGATGGGTAGTGTACAGTGTGGTGATGGGTAGTGTATAGTGTACAGGGTGATGGGTAGTGTATAGTGTATAGTGTAGTGATGGGTAATGTATAGTGTGGTGATGGGTAGTGTATAGTGTGGTGATGGGTAATGTACAGTGTGGTGATGGGTAGTGTATAGTGTGGTGATGGGTAGTGTATAGTGTATAGTGTGGTGTTGGGTAGTGTATAGTGTATAGTGTGGTGATGGGTAATGTAGTGTATAGTGTACAGTGTGGTGATGGGTAGTGTACAGTGTGGTGATGGGTAGTGTATAGTGTACAGGGTTATGGGTAGTGTATAGTGTGTTGATGGGTAGTGTAATGTACAGGGTGATGGGTAATGTATAGTTTGGTGATGGGTAGTGTAGTGTACAGGGTGATGGGTAGTGTACAGTGTGGTGATGGGTAATGTATAGTGTGGTGATGGGTAGTGTAGTGTACAGTGTGGTGATGGGTAGTGTAGTGTACAGGGTGATGGGTAATGTATAGTGTGGTGATGGGTAGTGTAGTGTACAGGGTGATGGGTAGTGTACAGTGTGGTGATGGGTAATGTATAGTGTGGTGATGGGTAATGTATAGTGTACAGGGTCATGGGTAGTGTATAGTGTATAGTGTGGTGATGGGTAGTGTATAGTGTATAGTGTGGTGATGGGTAGTGTATAGTGTGGTGATGGGTAGTGTATAGTGTGGTGATGGGTAGTGTATAGTGTGGTGATGGGTAGTGTATAGTGTGGTGATGGGTAGTGTACAGTGTGGTGATGGGTAATGTATAGTGTACAGGGTGATGGGTAGTGTATAGTGTGGTGATGGGTAGTGTATAGTGTGGTGATGGGTAGTGTATAGTGTATAGTGTACAGGGTGATGGGTAGTGTATAGTGTGGTGATGGGTAGTGTATAGTGTATAGTGTGGTGATGGGTAGTGTATAGTGTGGTGATGGGTAGTGTATAGTGTATAGTGTGGTGATGGGTAGTGTATAGTGTGGTGATGGGTAGTGTATAGTGTGGTGATAGGTAGTGTATAGTGTGGTGATAGGTAATGTACAGTGTGGTGATGGGTAGTGTATAGTGTATAGTGTGGTGATGGGTAGTGTATAGTGTATAGTGTGGTGATGGGTAGTGTATAGTGTATAGTGTGGTGATGGGTAGTGTATAGTGTATAGTGTGGTGATGGGTAGTGTATAGTGTATAGTGTGGTGATGGGTAGTGTATAGTGTATAGTGTGGTGATGGGTAGTGTATAGTGTGGTGATGGGTAGTGTATAGTGTATAGTGTGGTGATGGGTAGTGTATAGTGTATAGTGTGGTGATGGGTAGTGTATAGTGTGGTGATGGGTAGTGTATAGTGTGGTGATGGGTAGTGTATAGTGTGGTGATGGGTAGTGTATAGTGTACAGGGTGATAGGTAATGTATAGTGTGGTGATGGGTAGTGTATAGTGTGGTGATGGGTAGTGTATAGTGTGGTGATGGGTAGTGTACAGTGTGGTGATGGGTAATGTATAGTGTACAGGGTGATGGGTAGTGTATAGTGTATAGTGTACAGGGTGATGGGTAGTGTATAGTGTGGTGATGGGTAGTGTATAGTGTATAGTGTGGTGATGGGTAGTGTATAGTGTGGTGATGGGTAGTGTATAGTGTGGTGATAGGTAATGTACAGTGTGGTGATGGGTAGTGTATAGTGTGGTGATAGGTAATGTACAGTGTGGTGATGGGTAGTGTATAGTGTATAGTGTGGTGATGGGTAGTGTATAGTGTATAGTGTGGTGATGGGTAGTGTATAGTGTATAGTGTGGTGATGGGTAGTGTATAGTGTGGTGATGGGTAGTGTATAGTGTATAGTGTGGTGATGGGTAGTGTATAGTGTGGTGATGGGTAGTGTATAGTGTGGTGATGGGTAGTGTACAGTGTGGTGATGGGTAGTGTATAGTGTACAGGGTGATGGGTAGTGTATAGTGTATAGTGTAGTGATGGGTAATGTATAGTGTGGTGATGGGTAGTGTATAGTGTGGTGATGGGTAATGTATAGTGTGGTGATGGGTAGTGTATAGTGTATAGTGTGGTGATGGGTAGTGTATAGTGTGGTGATGGGTAGTGTATAGTGTATAGTGTGGTGATAGGTAGTGTACAGTGTGGTGATGGGTAGTGTATAGTGTGGTGATGGGTAGTGTATAGTGTGGTGATGGGTAGTGTACAGTGTGGTGATGGGTAGTGTAGTAGTGTACAGGGTGATGGGTAGTGTATAGTGTATAGTGTAGTGATGGGTAATGTATAGTGTGGTGATGGGTAGTGTATAGTGTGGTGATGGGTAATGTACAGTGTGGTGATGGGTAGTGTATAGTGTGGTGATGGGTAGTGTATAGTGTATAGTGTGGTGTTGGGTAGTGTATAGTGTATAGTGTGGTGATGGGTAATGTAGTGTATAGTGTACAGTGTGGTGATGGGTAGTGTACAGTGTGGTGATGGGTAGTGTATAGAGTACAGGGTTATGGGTAGTGTATAGTGTGTTGATGGGTAGTGTAATGTACAGGGTGATGGGTAATGTATAGTTTGGTGATGGGTAGTGTAGTGTACAGGGTGATGGGTAGTGTACAGTGTGGTGATGGGTAATGTATAGTGTGGTGATGGGTAGTGTAGTGTACAGTGTGGTGATGGGTAGTGTAGTGTACAGGGTGATGGGTAATGTATAGTGTGGTGATGGGTAGTGTAGTGTACAGGGTGATGGGTAGTGTACAGTGTGGTGATGGGTAATGTATAGTGTGGTGATGGGTAATGTATAGTGTACAGGGTGATGGGTAGTGTATAGTGTATAGTGTGGTGATGGGTAGTGTATAGTGTATAGTGTGGTGATGGGTAGTGTATAGTGTGGTGATGGGTAGTGTATAGTGTGGTGATGGGTAGTGTATAGTGTGGTGATAGGTAATGTATAGTGTGGTGATGGGTAGTGTATAGTGTGGTGATGGGTAGTGTATAGTGTGGTGATGGGTAGTGTATAGTGTGGTGATGGGTAGTGTATAGTGTGGTGATGGGTAGTGTATAGTGTGGTGATGGGTAGTGTAGTGTACAGGGTGATGGGTAATGTATAGTGTGGTGATGGGTAATGTATAGTGTACAGGGTGATGGGTAATGTATAGTGTGGTGATGGGTAATGTATAGTGTGGTGATGGGTAGTGTATAGTGTATAGTGTGGTGATGGGTAGTGTATAGTGTGGTGATGGGTAGTGTATAGTGTATAGTGTGGTGATGGGTAGTGTATAGTGTGGTGATGGGTAGTGTATAGTGTGGTGATAGGTAGTGTACAGTGTGGTGATGGGTAGTGTATAGTGTGGTGATGGGTAGTGTATAGTGTGGTGATGGGTAGTGTATAGTGTATAGTGTGGTGATGGGTAGTGTAGTGTATAGTGTATAGTGTGGTGATGGGTAGTGTATAGTGTATAGTGTGGTGATGGGTAGTGTATAGTGTGGTGATGGGTAGTGTATAGTGTATAGTGTGGTGATAGGTAATGTATAGTGTGGTGATGGGTAGTGTATAGTGTGGTGATGGGTAGTGTATAGTGTGGTGATGGGTAGTGTATAGTGTATAGTGTGGTGATGGGTAGTGTATAGTGTGGTGATGGGTAGTGTATAGTGTGGTGATAGGTAATGTATAGTGTGGTGATGGGTAGTGTATAGTGTGGTGATGGGTAGTGTATAGTGTGGTGATGGGTAGTGTATAGTGTGGTGATGGGTAGTGTATAGTGTACAGTGTGGTGATGGGTAGTGTATAGTGTATAGTGTGGTGATGGGTAGTGTATAGTGTGGTGATGGGTAGTGTATAGTGTACAGTGTGGTGATGGGTAGTGTATAGTGTGGTGATGGGTAATGTATAGTGTGGTGATGGGTAGTGTATAGTGTATAGTGTGGTGATGGGTAATGTATAGTGTGGTGATGGGTAGTGTATAGTGTGATGATGGGTAGTGTATAGTGTGGTGATGGGTAGTGTATAGTGTGGTGATGGGTAGTGTATAGTGTGGTGATGGGTAATGTATAGTGTGGTGATGGGTAGTGTATAGTGTATAGTGTGGTGATAGGTAGTGTATAGTGTGATGATGGGTAGTGTATAGTGTGGTGATGGGTAGTGTATAGTGTGGTGATGGGTAGTGTATAGTGTATAGTGTGGTGATGGGTAGTGTATAGTGTGGTGATGGGTAGTGTATAGTGTATAGTGTGGTGATGGGTAGTGTATAGTGTGGTGATGGGTAGTGTATAGTGTATAGTGTGGTGATGGGTAGTGTATAGTGTGGTGATGGGTAGTGTATAGTGTATAGTGTGGTGATGGGTAATGTAGTGTATAGTGTGGTGATGGGTAGTGTATAGTGTGGTGATGGGTAGTGTATAGTGTGGTGATGGGTAGTGTATAGTGTGGTGATGGGTAGTGTATAGTGTGGTGATGGGTAGTGTATAGTGTGGTGATGGGTAGTGTATAGTGTATAGTGTGGTGATGGGTAGTGTATAGTGTATAGTGTGGTGATGGGTAGTGTATAGTGTGGTGATGGGTAGTGTATAGTGTGGTGATGGGTAGTGTACAGTGTGGTGATGGGTAGTGTACAGTGTGGTGATGGGTAGTGTACAGTGTGGTGATGGGTAGTGTATAGTGTATAGTGTAGTGATGGGTAATGTATAGTGTGGTGATGGGTAGTGTATAGTGTGGTGATGGGTAGTGTATAGTGTGGTGATGGGTAGTGTACAGTGTGGTGATGGGTAGTGTACAGTGTGGTGATGGGTAGTGTATAGTGTGGTGATGGGTAATGTATAGTGTGGTGATGGGTAGTGTATAGTGTGGTGATGGGTAGTGTATAGTGTGGTGATGGGTAGTGTATAGTGTGGTGATGGGTAGTGTATAGTGTGGTGATGGGTAGTGTATAGTGTATAGTGTGGTGATGGGTAGTGTATAGTGTGGTGATGGGTAGTGTATAGTGTGGTGATGGGTAGTGTATAGTGTGGTGATGGGTAGTGTATAGTGTATAGTGTGGTGATGGGTAGTGTATAGTGTGGTGATGGGTAGTGTATAGTGTGGTGATGGGTAGTGTATAGTGTGGTGATGGGTAGTGTATAGTGTGGTGATGGGTAGTGTATAGTGTGGTGATGGGTAGTGTATAGTGTGGTGATGGGTAGTGTATAGTGTATAGTGTGGTGATGGGTAGTGTACAGTGTGGTGATGGGTAGTGTATAGTGTGGTGATGGGTAGTGTATAGTGTATAGTGTGGTGATGGGTAGTGTATAGTGTGGTGATGGGTAGTGTATAGTGTGGTGATGGGTAGTGTACAGTGTGGTGATGGGTAGTGTATAGTGTGGTGATGGGTAGTGTATAGTGTGGTGATGGGTAGTGTATAGTGTGGTGATGGGTAGTGTATAGTGTATGGTGTGGTGATGGGTAGTGTACAGGGTGATGGGTAATGTATAGTGTGGTGATGGGTAGTGTATAGTGTGGTGATGGGTAATGTACAGTGTGGTGATGGGTAGTGTATAGTGTACAGGGTGATGGGTAGTATATAGTGTGGTGATGGGTAGTGTATAGTGTGGTGATGGGTAGTGTATAGTGTATAGTGTGGTGATGGGTAATGTACAGTGTGGTGATGGGTAGTGTATAGTGTAAAGGGTGATGGGTAGTGTATAGTGTGGTGATGGGTAATGTAGTGTATAGTGTGGTGATGGGTAGTGTACAGTGTGGTGATGGGTAGTGTATAGTGTGGTGATGGGTAGTGTAGTGTATAGTGTGGAGATGGGTAGTGTATAGTGTGGTGATGGGTAGTGTATAGTGTGGTGATGGGTAATGTACAGTGTGGTGATGGGTAGTGTATAGTGTGGTGATGGGTAGTGTAGTGTATAGTGTGGAGATGGGTAGTGTATAGTGTGGTGATGGGTAGTGTATAGTGTGGTGATGGGTAGTGTATAGTGTGGTGATGGGTAGTGTATAGTGTATAGTGTGGTGATGGGTAGTGTATAGTGTGGTGATGGGTAGTGTATAGTGTGGTGATGGGTAGTGTATAGTGTACAGGGTGATGGGTAGTGTATAGTGTGGTGATGGGTAGTGTATAGTGTGGTGATGGGTAGTGTATAGTGTGGTGATGGGTAGTGTATAGTGTGGTGATAGGTAATGTACAGTGTGGTGATGGGTAGTGTAGTGTACAGGGTGATGGGTAATGTATAGTGTGGTGATGGGTAGTGTAGTGTACAGGGTGATGGGTAGTGTACAGTGTGGTGATGGGTAATGTATAGTGTGGTGATGGGTAATGTATAGTGTACAGTGTGTTGATAGGTAGTGTATAGTGTGGTGATGGGTAGTGTATAGTGTGGTGATGGGTAGTGTATAGTGTACAGGGTGATGGGTAGTGTATAGTGTACAGGGTGATGGGTAGTGTATAGTGTGGTGATGGGTAGTGTATAGTGTAAAGTGTGGTGATGGGTAGTGTATAGTGTGGTGATGGGTAGTGTATAGTGTGGTGATGGGTAATGTATAGTGTGGTGATGGGTAGTGTATAGTGTGGTGATGGGTAATGTATAGTGTACAGGGTGATGCGTAGTGTATAGTGTGGTGATAGGTAATGTATAGTGTACAGGGTGATGGGTAGTGTATAGTGTGGTGATAGGTAATGTATAGTGTACAGGGTGATGGGTAATGTATAGTGTGGTGATAGGTAATGTATAGTGTGGTGATGGGTAGTGTACAGTGTGGTGATGGGTAGTGTATAGTGTGGTGATGGGTAGTGTATAGTGTACAGGGTGATGGGTAGTGTATAGTGTACAGGGTGATGGGTAGTGTATAGTGTGGTGATGGGTAGTGTATAGTGTGGTGATGGGTAGTGTATAGTGTGGTGATGGGTAGTGTATAGTGTGGTGATGGGTAGTGTATAATGTGGTGATGGGTAGTGTATAGTGTGGTGATGGGTAGTGTATAGTGTGGTGATGGGTAGTGTATAGTGTGGTGATGGGTAGTGTATAGTGTGGTGATAGGTAATGTATAGTGTGGTGATGGGTAGTGTATAGTGTACAGGGTGATGGGTAGTGTATAGTGTATAGTGTGGAGATGGGTAGTGTATAGTGTGGTGATGGGTAGTGTATAGTGTACAGGGTGATGGGTAGTGTATAGTGTGGTGATGGGTAGTGTATAGTGTGGTGATGGGTAGTGTATAGTGTACAGGGTGATGGGTAGTGTATAGTGTACAGGGTGATGGGTAGTGTATAGTGTACAGGGTGATGGGTAGTGTACAGTGTACAGGGTGATGGGTAGTGTATAGTGTACAGGGTGATGGGTAGTGTATAGTGTACAGGGTGATGGGTAGTGTATAGTGTACAGGGTGATGGGTAGTGTATAGTGTACAGGGTGATGGGTAGTGTATAGTGTACAGGGTGATGGGTAGTGTATAGTGTGGTGATGGGTAGTGTATGGTGTAAAGTGTGGTGATGGGTAGTGTATAGTGTGGTGATGGGTAGTGTATAGTGTGGTGATGGGTAGTGTATAGTGTATAGGGTGATGGGTAGTGTATAGTGTGGTGATGGGTAATGTATAGTGTATAGTGTGGTGATGGGTAGTGTATAGTGTACAGGGTGATGGGTAGTGTATAGTGTGGTGATGGGTAGTGTATAGTGTACAGGGTGATGGGTAATGTATAGTGTGGTGATGGGTAATGTATAGTGTGGTGATGGGTAGTGTATAGTGTATAGTGTGGTGATGGGTAGTGTATAGTGTTGTGATGGGTAGTGTATAGTGTGGTGATAGGTAGTGTATAGTGTACAGGGTGATGGGTAGTGTATAGTGTGGTGATGGGTAGTGTATAGTGTACAGGGTGATGGGTAATGTATAGTGTGGTGATGGGTAATGTATAGTGTGGTGATGGGTAGTGTATAGTGTGGTGATGGGTAGTGTATAGTGTGGTGATGGGTAGTGTATAGTGTATAGTGATGGGTGATAGTGGGTGAATGTATAGTGTGGTGATGGGGGTAGTGTATAGTGTATAGTGTGGTGATGGGTAATGTATAGTGTGGTGATGGGTAGTGTATAGTGTATAGTGTGGTGATGGGTAGTGTATAGTGTGGTGATGGGTAGTGTATAGTGTGGTGATGGGTAGTGTATAGTGTATAGTGTGGTGATGGGTAATGTATAGTGTGGTGATGGGTAGTGTATAGTGTGGTGATGGGTAGTGTATAGTGTGGTGATGGGTAGTGTATAGTGTGGTGATGGGTAATGTATAGTGTATAGTGTGGTGATGGGTAGTGTATAGTGTACAGGGTGATGGGTAGTGTATAGTGTGGTGATGGGTAATGTATAGTGTACAGGGTGATGGGTAGTGTATAGTGTGGTGATGGGTAGTGGTGATGGGTAGTGTATAGTGTGGTGATGGGTAGTGTATAGTGTGGTGATGGGTAGTGTATAGTGTGGTGATGGGTAGTGTATAGTGTGGTGATGGGTAGTGTATAGTGTGGTGATGGGTAGTGTATAGTGTGGTGAGTGTATAGTGTGGTGATGGGTAGTGTAGTGTGGTGATGGGTAGTGTATAGTGTGGTGATGGGTAGTGTATAGTGTGGTGATGGGTAGTGTATAGTGTGGTGATGGGTAGTGTATAGTGTGGTGATGGGTAGTGTATAGTGTGGTGATGGGTAGTGTATAGTGTGGTGATGGGTAGTGTATAGTGTGGTGATGGGTAGTGTATAGTGTGGTGATGGGTAGTGTATAGTGTGGTGATGGGTAGTGTATAGTGTGGATGATGGGTGGTGTGTAGTGTAGTGTGGTGATGGGTAGTGTATAGTGTGGTGATAGTGTATAGTGTGGTGATGGGTAGTGTATAGTGTATAGTATAGTTGTGATGGGTAGTGTATAGTGTATAGTGTGTGGTGATGGGTAGTGTATAGTGTATAGTGTAGTTGTGATGGGTAGTGTATAGTGTGGTGATGGGTAGTGTATAGTGTGGTGATGGGTAGTGTACAGTGTGGTGATGGGTAGTGTATAGTGTGGTGATGGGGTGATGGGTATGGGTGTATAGTGTGGTGATGGGTAGTGTATAGTGTGGGTGATGGGTAGTGTATAGTGTGGTGATGGGTAGTGTATAGTGTATAGTGTGTGTGATGGGTAGTGTATAGTGTGGTGATGGGTAGTGTGGTGTAGTGTAGTGTGGTGATGGGTAGTGTATAGTGTGGTGATGGGTAGTGTATAGTGTGGTGATGGGTAGTGTATAGTGTGGTGATGGGTAGTGTATAGTGTGGTGATGGGGTGTATAGGTGAATGTATAGTGTGGTGATGGGTAGTGTGGTGATGTAGTGTATAGTGTGGTGATGGGTAGTGTATAGTGTGGTGATGGGTAGTGTAGTGTATAGTGTGGTGATGGGTAGTGTATAGTGTGGTGTGATGGGTGAAGTGTATAGTGTGGTGATGGGTAATGTGGTGATGGGTAGTGTACAGTGATGGGTTGTATAGTGTGTATAGTGTGGTGATGGGTAGTGTATAGTGTGGTGATGGGTAGTGTATAGTGTGGTGATGGGTAGTGTATAGTGTACAGGGTGATGGGTAGTGTATAGTGTACAGGTGATGAGTGTATAGTGTGGTGATGGGTAGTGTATAGTGTGTGATGGGTAGTGGTGATGGGTGGTAGTGTATAGTGTGGTGATGGGTAGTGTAGTGTGTGATGGGTAGTGTATAGTGTGGTGATGGGTAGTGTATAGTGTGGTGATGGGTAGTGTATAGTGTGGTGATGGGTAGTGTATAGTGTGGTGTGTAGTGTATAGTGTGGTGTAGGTGATGTGGTAGTGTATAGTGTGGTGATGGGTAGTGTATAGTGTGGTGATGGGTAGTGTATAGTGTGGTGATGGGTAGTGTATAGTGTGGTGATGGGTAATGTATAGTGTATAGTGTGGTGATGGGTAGTGTATAGTGTACAGGGTGATGGGTAGTGTATAGTGTGGTGATGGGTAATGTATAGTGTACAGGGTGATGGGTAGTGTATAGTGTGGTGATGGGTAGTGTATAGTGTGGTGATGGGTAGTGTATAGTGTGGTGATGGGTAGTGTATAGTGTGGTGATGGGTAGTGTATAGTGTGGTGATGGGTAGTGTATAGTGTGGTGATGGGTAGTGTATAGTGTATAGTGTGGTGATGGGGTGTAGTGTGATAGTGTATAGTGTGGTGATGGGTAGTGTATAGTGTATAGTGTGGTGATGGGTAGTGTATAGTGTGGTGATGGGTAGTGTATAGTGTGGTATGGGTAGTGTGTGGTGATGGGGTGTAGTGTATAGTGTGGTGATGGGTAGTGTATAGTGTGGTGATGGGTAGTGTATAGTGTGGTGATGGGGTGTATAGTGTATAGTGTATAGTGTGGTGATGGGTAGTGTATAGTGTATAGTGTTGTGATGGGTAGTGTATAGTGTATAGTGTGGTGATGGGTAGTGTATAGTGTATAGTGTTGTGATGGGTAGTGTATAGTGTGGTGATGGGTAGTGTATAGTGTGGTGATGGGTAGTGTACAGTGTGGTGATGGGTAGTGTATAGTGTGCTGATGGGTAGTGTATAGTGTGGTGATGGGTAGTGTATAGTGTGGTGATGGGTAGTGTATAGTGTGGTGATGGGTAGTGTATAGTGTATAGTGTGGTGATGGGTAGTGTATAGTGTACAGGGTGATGGGTAGTGTATAGTGTATAGTGTGGTGATAGGTAGTGTATAGTGTGGTGATGGGTAGTGTATAGTGTACAGGGTGATGGGTAGTGTATAGTGTGGTGATGGGTAGTGTATAGTGTATAGTGTGGTGATGGGTAGTGTATAGTGTATAGTGTGGTGATGGGTAGTGTATAGTGTGGTGATGGGTAGTGTATAGTGTATAGTGTGGTGATGGGTAGTGTATAGTGTATAGTGTGGTGATGGGTAGTGTATAGTGTGGTGATGGGTAATGTATAGTGTGGTGATGGGTAGTGTATAGTGTGGTGATGGGTAGTGTATAGTGTGGTGATGGGTAGTGTATAGTGTGGTGATGGGTAGTGTATAGTGTGGTGATGGGTAGTGTATAGTGTATAGTGTACAGTGTGGTGATGGGTAGTGTATAGTGTGGTGATGGGTAGTGTATAGTGTGGTGATGGGTAGTGTATAGTGTGGTGATGGGTAGTGTATAGTGTGGTGATGGGTAGTGTATAGTGTGGTGATGGGTAGTGTATAGTGTATAGTGTGGTGATGGGTAGTGTATAGTGTGGTGATGGGTAGTGTATAGTGTGGTGATGGGTAGTGTATAGTGTACAGGGTGATGGGTAGTGTATAGTGTGGTGATGGGTAGTGTATAGTGTGGTGATGGGTAGTGTATAGTGTACAGTGTGGTGATGGGTAGTGTATAGTGTGGTGATGGGTAGTGTATAGTGTGGTGATGGGTAATGTAGTGTATAGTGTATAGTGTGGTGATGGGTAGTGTATAGTGTACAGTGTGGTGATGGGTAGTGTATAGTGTGGTGATGGGTAGTGTATAGTGTATAGTGTGGTGATGGGTAATGTATAGTGTGGTGATGGGTAGTGTATAGTGTGGTGATGGGTAGTGTATAGTGTGGTGATGGGTAGTGTATATTGTGGTGATGGGTAGTGTATAGTGTGGTGATGGGTAGTGTATAGTGTGGTGATGGGTAGTGTATAGTGTGGTGATGGGTAATGTATAGTGTGGTGATGGGTAATGTATAGTGTACAGTGTGGTGATGGGTAGTGGACAGTGTGGTGATGGGTAGTGTATAGTGTGGTGATGGGTAGTGTATAGTGTGGTGATGGGTAGTGTATAGTGTATAGTGTGGTGATGGGTAGTGTATAGTGTGGTGATGGGTAGTGTATAGTGCATAGTGTGGTGATGGGTAGTGTATAGTGTGGTGATGGGTAGTGTATAGTGTGGTGATGGGTAGTGTATAGTGTGGTGATGGGTAGTGTATAGTGTGGTGATGGGTAGTGTATAGTGTGGTGATGGGTAGTGTATAGTGTGGTGATGGGTAGTGTATAGTGTGGTGATGGGTAGTGTAGTGTATAGTGTGGTGATGGGTAGTGTATAGTGTGGTGATGGGTAGTGTATAGTGTGGTGATGGGTAATGTAGTGTATAGTGTACAGGGTGATGGGTAGTGTATAGTGTATAGTGTGGTGATGGGTAATGTAGTGTATAGTGTACAGGGTGATGGGTAGTGTATAGTGTGGTGATGGGTAATGTATAGTGTACAGTGTGGTGATAGGTAGTGTATAGTGTGGTGATGGGTAGTGTAGTGTATAGTGTGGTGATGGGTAGTGTAGTGTACAGTGTGGTGATGGGTAGTGTAGTGTATAGTGTGGTGATGGGTAGTATAGTGTACAGTGTGGTGATGGGTAGTGTAGTGTATAGTGTGGTGATGGGTAGTGTAGTGTAGTGTACAGGGTGGTGATGGGTAGTGTAGAGTATAGTGTGGTGATGGGTAGTGTAGTGTATAGTGTGGTGATGGGTAATGTATAGTGTGGTTACACCTGCATTGTTTGCTGTTTGGGGTTTTAGGCTGGGTTTCCGTTACAGCACTTTGAGATATCAGCTGATGTACGAAGGGCTATATAAATAAATTTGATTTGATTTTGATTTGGTGATGGGTAGTGTAGTGTACAGGGTGGTGATGGGTAGTGTAGTGTATAGTGTGGTGATGGGTACTGTAGTGTACAGGGTGATGGATAGTGTAGTGTACAGGGTGATGGGTAATGTAGTGTACATGGTGGTTATGGGTAATGTAGTGTACAGGGGGATGGGTAATGTAGTGAGCACGGGATGGGTAATGTAGTGTACAGGGTGATGATGGGTAATGCAGTGTACAGGGTGATGGGTAATGTAGAGTACACAGTGATGGGTAATGTAGTGTACACGGTGGTTATGGGTAATATAGTGTACAGGGTGATGGGTAATGTAGTGTACATGGTGATGGGTAATGTAGTTTACATGGTGATGATGGGTAATGTAGTGTACATGGCGATGGGTAATGTAGTGTACAGCATGTGATGGGTAATGTAGTGCACAGGGTGATGATGGGTAATGTAGTTTACATGGCGATGATGGGTAATGTAGTGTACATAGTGATGATGGGTAATGTCATGTACAGTGTGGTGATGGGTAATGTAGAGTACATGGTGATGGGTAATGTAGTGTACAGGGTGGTTATGGGTAATGTAGTGTACATGGTGATGGGTAATCGAGTGTACAGGGTGATGATGGGTAATGTAGTGTACAGGGTGATGATGGGTAATGCCATGTACAGTGTGGTGATGGGTAATGTAGTGTACATGGTGATGGGTAATGTAGTGTATAGGGTGGTGATGGGTAATGTAGTGTATAGGGTGGTGATGGGTAATGTAGTGTATAGGGTGGTTATGGGTAATGTAGTGTACAGGGTGATGGGTAATGTAGTGTACATGGTGATGGGTAATGTAGTGTACACTGTGATGGGTAATGTAGTGTACATGGTGATGGGCAATGTAGTGTACATGGTGATGGGTAATGTAGTGTACATTGTGATGGGTAATGTAGTGTACAGGGTGGTGATGGGTAATGTAGTGTATATGGTGGTTATGGGTAATGTAGTGTACATTGTGATGGGTAATGTAGTGTACAGGGTGATGGGTAATGTAGTGTACATGGTGGTGATGGGTAATGTAGTGTACATGGTGGTTATGGGTAATGTAGTGTACATTGTGATGGGTAATGTAGTGCACATGCTGATGGGTAATGTAGTGTACAGGGTGGTGATGGGTAATGTAGTGTACAGGGTGGTTATGGGCCATGTGGTGTACATGGTGGTTATGGCTAATGTAGTGTACATGGTGATGGGTAATGTAGTGTACAGGGTGATGATGGGTAATGTCATGTACAGTGTGGTTATGGGTAATGTAGTGTACAGGGTGATGGGTAATATAGTGTACAGGGTGATGGGTAATGTAGTGTACAGGGTGGTGATGGGTAATGTAGTGTACAGGGTGAGGGGTAGAGGTGATTTGAGAAAGGCTTTACAACCTCACACTTGAAGGGCTTCTCTCCAGAGTGTTGTAGAGAGTGAACCTTTAGCGACATGCCCCGCTTGAATGACTTCCCACACGTCTCACAGGTGAACGGCATGTCCTTGGTGTGGGCTAGACAGACAGACAGACAGTCAGTAAGACAGAACTATCACCAGTTACAGACATGTCCTTAGAATCTACACAGGAAACAAATCAGACATAATTGAATGTCTCTCTACAGGACCATATCCACTGACTACAGTATCTTTACTCCTACTGCCACATTCCCCCGTCCCCATCCAGTCTGACCCCCCTGTCCCCATCCAGTCTGACCCATCCCCCCTGTCCCCAACCAGTCTGACCCCCCTGTCCCCATCCAGTCTGACCCATATCCCCTGTCCCCATCCAGTCTGACCCCCCTGTCCCCATCCAGTCTGACCCCCTGTCCCCATCCAGTCTGACCCATCCCCGCCGTCCCCATCCAGTCTGACCCATTCCCCCCATCCCCATCCACTCTGACCCATCCCCCTGTCCACATCCAGTCTGACCCATTCCCCCCGTCCCCATCCAGTCTGACCCATTCCCCCCATCCCCATCCACTCTGACCCATCCCCCTGTCCCCATCCAGTCTGTCCCATTCCCCCTGTCCCCATCCAGTCTGACCCATCCCCCTGTCCCCATCCAGTCTGACCCATTCCCCCATCCCCATCCACTCTGACCCATTCCCCCGTCCCCATCCAGTCTGACCCATTCCCCTACCTGTCCCCATCCAGTCTGACCCATCCCCCCTGTCCCCATCCAGAGTGACCCATTCCCCCCTGTCCCCATCCAGTCTTCGACCATCCACCCGAAGGAAGAGCGGCGAACGGGATCCCCATTATTCCTGTGGTTAGACCTTTCCTGGTACACGCTCTGGATAGTCGACCATTTGGGTCCGGGCTAATCAGGGAAGCCACCATCTAACTGGCCATTCAGATGCAGGGGAGTCATGAGGAGATAAGCAGTCTCTTCCTCACTGACTCTGCTGTGTTTCCCATGATACTAGGCCTTCCCTGGTTGGCTCGTCATAACCCCACCATTTTCTGGCAACAGAGGGCTCTCACAGGGTAGTCACGAGAGTGCTCGGGGAGGTGTGTAGGGGTTTCCGTTGGTGCTACCACGGTGGAAAGTCCAGACCAGGTCTCCACCGTACACATTCCCCTAGAATATGCCGATTTGGCTCTCGAGACTCAAGGAAGGCGACTCAATTACCACCCCATCGTCGGGGGATTATGCGATAAATCTCCTGGTAGACGCTGCACATCCCAGAAGTCACGTGTGTCCCCTGTCGCAAGCGGAGACGGCGGCTATGGAGACATATGTCTCTGAATCCCTGCGTCACAGGTACATTCGGTCTTCCACTTCACCCGTCTCCTCAAGTTGATTTTTTTGTGAATAAGAAAGAGGGAGGTCTGCGCTCGTGCATTGACTATCGAGGTCTCAATCAAATCACGGTGAGGTACAGTTACCTGCTACCTCTTATCGCCATGGCGATTGAGTCAATGCACGGGGCGAGCTTCTTCACTAACCTGGATCCCAGGAGTGCTTACAACCTGGTGCATATCCGGGAGGGAGACGAGTGGAAGACGGCGTTTAGTACCACCTCAGGGCATTATGAGTACCTCGCCTCGGGTTGATGAATGCTGCATCAGTCTTCCAATCCTTTGTAGACAAGATTTTCAGGGAACTGCACGGGTTGGGTTTAGTGGTGTGTATCGATGACATTCTGATATACTCCGCTACATGCGCCGAGCATGTGTCCTTGGTGCGCAAGGTACTTGGACGACTGTTGGAGCATGACCTGTATGTCAAGGCTGAGAAATGCCTGTTCTTTCAGCCGGCCGTCTCCTTCCTGGGGTATCACATTTCCACATCAGGGTTGGAGATGGAGAGTGACCGCATTGCAGCCGTGCGTAATTGGCCGACTCCCACCACGAATTTTAGGGTTTGCCAATTACTAGGCGGAGAGTGCTGGCCCATCCAGATCCCTCTTTGGCGTTCATAGTGGAGGTGGACGCGTCCGAGGCTGGGATAGGAGCCGTGCTCTCTCAGCGCTCGGCACGCCACCGAAGCTCCACCCCTGTGCTTTCTTTTCGAAGAAGCTCAGCCTGGCGGAGCGGAACTATGATGTGGGGGACCGGGAGCTGTTGGCTGTGGTTAAGGCTTTGAAGGCGTGGAGACATTGGCTTGAGGGGGCTAAACACCCTTTTCTCATCTGGACTGACCACCACAACCTGGAGTACATCCGGGCAGCTAGGAGACTGAATCCTCATCGGGCAAGGCGGGCCATGTTCTTTACCCGTTTTGTGTTTCCCTGTCCTACAGACCAGGTTCCCAGAAGGTGTAGGCAGACGCACTGTCCTGGCTGTATGACACAGAGGAGTGGCCCTTGGATCAGACTCCCATTCTCCTGGCCTCCTGCCTGGTAGCGCCGGTCGCGTGGGAGCTGGATGCGGACATTAATCAGGTGTTACGTACAGAGCCTGCTCGCCTCCAGTGTCCCGTCAGGCGTTACGTACAGAGCCTGCTCCCCTCCAGTGTCCCGTCAGGCGTTACGTACAGAGCCCACTCCTCTCCAGTGTCCCGTCAGGCATTACGTACAGAGCCCGCTCCCCTCCAGTGTCCCGTCAGGCGTCAGTACATTCCATCTGCTGTCCGTGACCAGTTGATCTATTGGGCCCAAACATCACCCTCCTCTGGTCATCCGGGGATCAGTACGCTCCAGCTGCTGTCAGTTGATCTATTGGGCCCACACATCACCCTCCTCTGATCATCCGGGGATCAGTCGGACGGCGCTCTGTCTAACTGGGAAGTACTGGTGGCCCACCTTGGCTAAGGATGTAAGGGGTAATGTTTCCTCCTGCTCGGTGTTGGCCCAGTGTAAGGCTCCTAGACACCTGCCCAGAGGTAAGCTATATCCCTTACCCGTTCCACAACGGCCTTGGTCACACCTGTCGGTAGATTTTCTGACGGATCTTCCTCTCTCACAGGGCAACACCACGATCCTGGTCGTTGTTTACACACGTCTTCCGGCACTACGGGGTGCCTGAGGATATAGTGTCTGATCGAGGTCCCCAGTTCACATCGGGAGTCTGGAGGGCGTTCATGGAACGTCTGGGGGTCTCGATCAGCCTCACCTCGGGTTTCCACCCTGAGAGTAATGGGCAGGTGGAAAGAGTGAACCAGGATGTGGGCAGGTTTCTGCGGTCCTATTGCCACTCACCAGTGGGCAGAATTCGTGCCCTGGGCAGAGTACTCAGAGTTACCATGCCGATAGTACTCACAGACCGTTACTATGATGTTACCATGCTGATGGTACTCACAGACCTTTACTATGATGTTACCATGCCGATAGTACTCACAGACCGTTACTATGATGTTACCATGACGATAGTACTCACAGACCGTTACTATGATGTTACTATGCCGATAGTACTCACAGACCGTTACTATGATGTTACCATGCCGATAGTACTCACAGACCGTTACTATGATGTTACCATGCCGATGGTACTCACAGACCGTTACTATGATGTTACCATGCCGATAGTACTCACAAACCGTTACTATGATGTTACCATGCCGATAGTACTCACAGACCGTTACTATGATGTTACCATGCTGATGGTACTCACCAACCATGTGCTTTCTGACGTGGGCCATGGTGTAGAACTTCTTCTCACAGATCTCACAGCAGAACTTCTTCTCAGCGTAACCGTGAACAATCTTGTTGTGCTCATGGAGAGACCAGAGCTTCTTAAAGGCCTTGCCACACGTTACACACTGAAACACACACTCATTGAACTCAGTGGATGACACAATTCAGTTGAAATGGTGCATGGTGCAGTGGTACTGTAGTAGTAGTAGTAGAGGTATTGTTGTAGTAGTGGTGCAGTAATAGTAGTAATGGTATAATAGTATTGTTCTTGTAGTAATACTGTTGTAATTGTCACTAACCCATACAGTCTTCTCACAGTTGGTAGTGCAGTAGACAGCAGTAGTAGTAGTAGTAGTAGTAGTGTAGTAGTAGTAGTAGTAGCAGTGGTGGTAATAGTAGTAGTAGCAACAGTAGTAGTAGTAGCAGTAGTAGTAGTCGTAGTAGTGGTAGTAGTAGTGGTAGTAGTAGTAGTAGCAGGGGGAGTAGTGGTAGTAGTAGTAGCAACAGTAGTAGTAGTAGTAGCCGTAGTATCAGTGGTAGTAGTAGTAGTAGTAGTAGTAGTGGCAACAGTAGTAGTAGTAGTAGTAGTAGTAGTAGTAGTAGTAGTAGTGGCAACAGTAGTAGTAGTAGTAGTAGTAGTAGTGGCAACAGTAGTAGTAGTAGCAGTAGTGGCAACAGTAGTAGTAGCAGTGTAGCAGTAGAATTAGTAGTAGTAGTAGTATCAACTGTAGTAGTAGTAGTAGTAGCAACAGTAGTAGTAGTAGCATCAGTAGCAGTAGTAGCAACAGTAGTAGTAGTAGTAGTAGTAGTAGCAACAGTAGAATCAGTAGTAGCAATAGTAGTAGTAGTAGTAGTAGTAGTAGTAGTAACAGTAGTAGTAGTAGTAGTAGCAACAGTAGCATCAGTAGTAGCAATAGTAGTAGTAGTAGTAGTAGTAGTAGTAGTAGTAGCAACAGTAGCATCAGTAGTAGCAATAGTAGTAGTAGTAGTAGTAGTAGTAGCAACAGTAGTAGCAGTAGTAGTAGTAGTAGTAGTAGTAGTAGCAACAGTAGAATCAGTAGTAGCAATAGTAGTAGTAGTAGTAGTAGTAGTAGTAGTAACAGTAGTAGTAGTAGTAGTAGCAACAGTAGCATCAGTAGTAGCAATAGTAGTAGTAGTAGTAGTAGTAGTAGTAGTAGTAGTAGTAGTAGTAGTAGCAACAGTAGCATCAGTAGTAGCAATAGTAGTAGTAGTAGTAGTAGTAGTAGCAACAGTAGCATCAGTAGTAGCAATAGTAGTAGTAGTAGTAGTAGTAGTAGCAACAGTAGCATCAGTAGTAGCAATAGTAGTAGTAGTAGTAGTAGTAGTAACAGTAGTAGCAGTAGTAGTAGTAGTAGTAGCAGTAGTAGTAGTAGTAGTAGTAGTAGTAGTAGTAGTAGTAGCAACAGTAGCATCAGTAGTAGCAATAGTAGTAGTAGTAGTAGTAGTAGTAACAGTAGTAGCAGTAGTAGTAGTAGTAGTAGTAGTAGTAGTAGTAGTAACAGTAGTAGCAGTAGTAACAGTAGTAGTAGTAGTAGTAGTAGTAGTAGTAGTAGTAGTAGTAGTAGTAGTAGTAGTAGTAGTAGTAGTAGTAGTAGTAGTAGTAGTAGTAGTAGTAGTAGTAGTAGTAGTAACAGTAGTAGCAGTAGTAGCAGTAGTAGTAGTAGTAGTAGTAGTAGTAGTAGTAGTAGTAGTAGTAGTAGTAGTAGTAGTAGTAGTAGTAGTAGTAGTAGTAGTAGTAGTAGTAGTAGTAGTAGTAGTAGTAGTTACTGACCTGTATAGTCTTCTCACAGTTGGTCTGATGGTGCAGTAGTAGTTCACTCTCCAGAAGGAAGCGTTTTCCACATTTGTTGCAGATTTGCATGCGGTTGTGAGTGACGTTCATGTGTTTCTCCAGATACCAGCGGTTGTTGAAGACTCTGGGACATTTCTTACAGGGGAAGTGTTGCTTCTCCTCCAGTCTGACCATCTGACCTACACTCTCAGGATTCTGCTTCCTCTTCCTGCCCTGGTGACGGTTGGCAAGGGTGGCGTCACCAAGGGTCTGCCGCATGGTTGTCGTGGCGACCTCCAGGGTTCTAGGCCCCGGACGAGGCCTGTTCATCATAATAGACTCCTCTGCTGGTATGTTCATATCATTGTTCTCCTCTTCCTCTTCCTCCTCTTCATCCTCTTCACTGCTGTTCTCCATCTCCTCCCCTCTCTCTCTCTGCTCTTCATCCTCCTCCTCTTCATCCTCCCCGACCTGCCCATCATCATCATCCTTTTCCTTGTTCTCCTCTTCCTCCTCGTTCCTCTGGTCACCATGGGAGCGGGTGAACATGGCGGTGGTATATGTGGCGACAGCCTTGCTCTCTGACCCCTTGGAGACGTTGAGTGTCTGGTTATTCAGGTTGACCTCTACGATGATCTGCTCCCCGCCCCCCTCCAGCTTAAACAGACCCCTCCCTCCTCCTCCCCCACTCTCCCTGTCCTCTTGTTGGTAGTAGTACTGCTTGGCCTGGGACTGGGAGGAGATCTGGGAGGAGGGAGGGTGATGCTGCTGGCCCTTTCCATGTCCGTCTTCCACCCTCACAGAGAAAGGGCTGTTCCCCTCCCGAGTGTACACCCTCTCTAACTCTGCCCTCCCTAACTCTGCCTCCTGCTTGATCTCCCGGTACAGCTGACTGCCGGGGGTCGTTGTCATGGAATCAGGATCTCCCAGGCCATCCTGATTGGCCAGGTTGTCTACCGCGGCCCTTAGCGATTGGCTGCTGATGAGGTCACGGCAAGAAGCTGCAATGTCCGTCATCTGCAGCAGGGTGGCGGCGTTGAGCACGTCTCTGACGCTACGGCTACTGACCAACAGACGGGAGGTGTAGATGAAGTTAAGGATCTGCTGTAGGCCCTGGGAAGAGAGACAGACAGGAGTTATCTACTGTAGGCCCTGGGAGGAGAGACTGACAGGACTTATCTGCTGTAGGCCCTGGGAGGGGAGACAGACAGGAGTTATCTACTGTAGGCCCTGGGAGGAGAGACAGACAGGAGTTATCTACTGTAGGCCCTGGGAGGAGAGACAGACAGGAGTTATCTACTGTAGGCCCTGGGAGGAGAGACAGACAGGAGTTAACAATGTAGGCCCTGGGAGGAGAGACAGACAGGAGTTATCTACTGTAGGCCCTGGGAGGAGAGACAGACAGGAGTTATCTACTGTAGGCCCTGGGAGGAGAGACAGACAGGAGTTATCTACTGTAGGCCCTGGGAGGAGAGACAGACAGGAGTTATCTACTGTAGGCCCTGGGAGGAGAGACAGACAGGAGTTATCTACTGTAGGCCCTGGGAGGAGAGACAGACAGGAGTTATCTACTGTAGGCCCTGGGAGGAGAGACAGACAGGGGAGGCCCTGGGGAGAGACAGACAGGAGTTATCTACTGTAGGCCCTGGGAGGAGAGACAGACAGGAGTTATCTACTGTAGGCCCTGGGAGGAGAGACAGACAGGAGTTATCTACTGTAGGCCCTGGGAGGAGAGACAGACAGGAGTTATCTACTGTAGGCCCTGGGAGGAGAGACAGACAGGAGTTATCTACTGTAGGCCCTGGGAGGAGAGACAGACAGGAGTTATCTACTGTAGGCCCTGGGAGGAGAGACAGACAGGAGTTATCAATGTAGGCCCTGGGAGGAGAGACAGACAGGAGTTATCAATGTGGGCCCTGGGAGGAGAGACAGACAGGAGTTATCTACTGTAGGCCCTGGGAGGAGAGACAGACAGGAGTTATCAATGTGGGTAACACTTTATTCGGATAGTTCATCTGCAGATGCAGTAACGTTTCATCGATCTACCCTGAACAAAACAATAAACCCAACATGCAACAATTTACAGTTCATAGAAAGGAAATAAGCCAAATGTAATGAATTCATTAGGCCCTGATTTACGGATTTGACATGACTGGGACTACAGATATACTATTGGTGACAGATACATAAAAAAAGGAGTGTGGATCAGACAACCAGTCAGTATCTGGTGTGGATCAGACAACCAGTCAGTATCTATCTGGTGTGGATCAGAAAACCAGTCAGTATCTATCTGGTGTGGATCAGAAAACCAGTCAGTATCTGGTGTGGATCAGAAAACCAGTCAGTATCTATCTGGTGTGGATCAGAAACCAGTCAGTATCTGGTGTGGATCAGACAACCAGTCAGTATCTGGTGTGGATCAGAAAACCAGTCAGTATCTATCTGGTGTGGATCAGAAACCAGTCAGTATCTGGTGTGGATCAGACCAGTCAGTACCAGTCAGTATCTGGTGTGGATCAGAAAACCATCTGGTGTGGATCAGAAAACCAGTCAGTATCTATCTGGTGTGGATCAGAAAACCAGTCAGTATCTGGTGTGGATCAGACAACCAGTCAGTATCTGGTGTGGATCAGACAACCAGTCAGTATCTGGTGTGGATCAGAAAACCAGTCAGTATCTGGTGTGGATCAGACAACCAGTCAGTATCTGGTGTGGATCAGAAAACCAGTCAGTATCTGGTGTGGATCAGACAACCAGTCAGTATCTGGTGTGGATCAGACAACCAGAACCAGTCAGTATCTGGTGTGGATCAGACAACCAGTCAGTATCTGGTGTGGATCAGAAAACCAGTCAGTATCTGGTGTGGATCAGACAACCAGTCAGTATCTGGTGTGGATCAGAAAACCAGTCAGTATCTGGTGTGGATCAGACAACCAGTCAGTATCTGGTGTGGATCAGACAACCAGTCAGTATCTGGTGTGGATCAGAAAACCAGTCAGTATCTGGTGTGGATCAGACAACCAGTCAGTATCTGGTGTGGATCAGAAAACCAGTCAGTATCTGGTGTGGATCAGACAACCAGTCAGTATCTGGTGTGGATCAGACAACCAGTCAGTATCTATCTGGTGTGGATCAGAAAACCAGTCAGTATCTATCTGGTGTGGATCAGAAAACCAGTCAGTATCTGGTGTGGATCAGAAAACCAGTCAGTATCTGGTGTGGATCAGACAACCAGTCAGTATCTATCTGGTGTGGATCAGAAAACCAGTCAGTATCTATCTGGTGTGGATCAGAAAACCAGTCAGTATCTGGTGTGGATCAGAAAACCAGTCAGTATCTGGTGTGGATCAGACAACCAGTCAGTATCTATCTGGTGTGGATCAGAAAACCAGTCAGTATCTATCTGGTGTGGATCAGAAAACCAGTCAGTATCTATCTGGTGTGGATCAGAAAACCAGTCAGTATCTATCTGGTGTGGATCAGAAAACCAGTCAGTATCTATCTGGTGTGGATCAGACAACCAGTCAGTATCTGGTGTGATCAGAGAACCAGTCAGTATCTGGTGTGGATCAGACAACCAGTCAGTATCTGGTGTGATCAGAAAACCAGTCAGTATCTGGTGTGGATCAGACAACCAGTCAGTATCTGGTGTGGATCAGAGAACCAGTCAGTATCTGGTGTGATCAGACAACCAGTCAGTATCTGGTGTGGATCAGAAAACCAGTCAGTATCTGGTGTGATCAGACAACCAGTCAGTATCTGGTGTGGATCAGAGAACCAGTCAGTATCTGGTGTGGATCAGAGAACCAGTCAGTATCTGGTGTGGATCAGAGAACCAGTCAGTATCTGGTGTGGATCAGAGAACCAGTCAGTATCTGGTGTGATCAGAGAACCAGTCAGTAGCTGGTGTGGATCAGACAACCAGTCAGTATCTGGTGTGGATCAGAGAACCAGTCAGTATCTGGTGTGGATCAGAAAACCAGTCAGTATCTGGTGTGATCAGACAACCAGTCAGTATCTGGTGTGATCAGACAACCAGTCAGTATCTGGTGTGGATCAGACAACCAGTCAGTATCTGGTGTGACCACCATTTGCCTCATGCAGTACGATACATCTCCATAGAGGTGATCAGGCTGTTGATTGTGGCCTGTGGAATGTTGTCCCACTCCTCTACAATGGCTGTGTGAAGTTACTGGATGTGGAGGTCCTGGCTGGCGTTGGCGTGGTTACACCTGGTCTGTGGTTGGTAGGCCGGTTGGAAGTATTGCCAAATTCTTTAAAACAATGTTGGAGGCAGCTTATGGTAGAGAAATTAAAATTTAATTATCTGGCAACAGCTCTGATGGACATTCCTGCAGTCAGCATGCCAAATGCACGCTTCATCAAAACTTGAGACATCTGTGACATTGAGTTGTGACAAAACTACACATTTTAGGATGGTGTCGTGACGTTGTATTAGTTAATGTGATGAATGTTGCTCAACGAATGATTAAAGGTTTCTAATTGCGTGATTATCTGAATCAAGCAAATATTAACTCATTTTTATTTATTTATTTATTTCACCTTTATTTAACCAGGTAGGCTAGTTGAGGTCACCTTTATTTAACCAGGTAGGCTAGTTGAGGTCACCTTTATTTAACCAGGTAGGCTAGTTGAGGTCACCTTTATTTAACCAGGTAGGCTAGTTGAGAACAAGTTCTCATTTGCAACTGCGACCTGGCCAAGATAAAGCATAGCAATTTGACACATAGAACAACACAGAGTTACACATGGAATAAACAAAACATAGAGTCAATAATACAGTAGAACAAAAGAAAAGAAAAAGTCTATATACAGTGAGTGCAAATGAGGTAAGTTAAGGAAATAAATAGGCCATGGTGGTGAAGTAATTACAATATAGCAATTAAACACTGGAATGGTAGATCGGCAGAAGATGAATGTGCAGGTAGAGACCCTGGACCCTGGGTTCTCTCCACTGGCTTCCAGTTGAAGCTCGCATCCGCTACAAGACCATGGTGCTTGCCTACGGAGCTGTGAGGGGAACGGCACCTCAGTACCTCCAGGCTCTGATCAGGCCCTACACCCAAACAAGGGCACTGCGTTCATCCACCTCTGGCCTGCTCGCCTCCCTACCACTGAGGAAGTACAGCTCCCGCTCAGCCCAGTCAAAACTGTTCGCTGCTCTGGCCCCCCAATGGTGGAACAAACTCCCTCACGACGCCAGGACAGCGGAGTCAATCACCACCTTCCGGAGACACCTGAAACCCCACCTCTTTAAGGAGTACCTAGGATAGGATAAGTATTCCCCCCCCCCAACCCCCCTTTAAGATTTAGATGCACTATTGTAAAGTGACTGTTCCACTGGATGTCATAAGGTGAATGCACCAATTTGTAAGTCGCTCTGGATAAGAGCGTCTGCTAAATGACTTAAATGTAAATGTAATGTAAATGTAATGAGCAAAATACATAAATACCAGTATGGGGATGAGGTAGGTGGATAGATGGGCTGTTTACAGATGGGCTATGTACAGGTGAAGTGATCTGTAAGCTGCTCTGACAGCTGGTGCTTAAAGCTAGTGAGGGAGATGTGAGTCTCCAGCTTCAGAGATTTTTGGAATTCGTTCCAGTCATGGGCAGCAGAGAACTGGACAGAAAGGCTTTGCGGGTGACCAGTGAGATATACCTGCTGGAGCACGTGCTATGGGTGGGTGCTGCTATGGTGACCAGTGAGCTGAGATAAGGCGGGGCTTTACCTAGCAGAGACTTGTAGATGAGCTGTAGCCAGTGGATTTGGCGACGTGTATGAAGCGAGGGCCAACCAACGAGAGCGTACAGGTGGCAATGGTTGGTACTGTATGGGGCTTTGGAGACAAAACGGATGGCACTGTGATAGACTGTTGTATGCCATTGAAGCTTGTCTGGAGGTTAGTTAACACAGTGTCCAAGGAGGGGCCAGAAGTATACAGAATGGTGTCGTCTGCGTAGAGTTGGATCAGAGACTCACCAGTAGCAAGAACAACATCATTGATGTATACAGAAAAGAGAGTCGGCCTGAGAATTGAACCCTGTGGCACACCCATAGAGGCTGTCAGAGGTCCAGACAACAGGCCCTCCGATTTGACACACTGAACTCTATCAGAGAAGTAGTTGGTAAACCAGGCGAGGCAATCATTTGAGAAACCAAGGCTGTCAATAAGAATGTTGTGATTGACAGAGTCGAAAGCCTTGGCCAGGTCGATGACTAGAGCTAACCCTTATCTAAACCTAACCTTAACCATTATCCTTACCCTAACCCTTATCTAAACCTAACCTTATACATTATCCTTACCCTAACCCTTATCTAACCCTAACCCTAGCTGTAACCCTAACCTTAAACATTATCCTTACCCTGACCCTTATCTAAACCTAACCTTAAACATTATCCTTACCCTAACCCTTATCTAAACCTAACCTTAACCATTATCCTTACCCTAACCCTTATCTAAACCTAACCTTATACATTATCCTTACCCTAACCCTTATCTAACCCTAACCCTTATCTAAACCTAACCCTAACCATTATCCTTACAATAACCCTTACTAAGCTCTTAGCTCCTTACTTAGCTCAAAAACCTAAACTTTGCTCTAACCCTAAACCTTATATAAACTTAACCTTAGCTCTAACCCTAACCCTTATCTAAACCTAACCCTAACCATTATCCTTACCCTAACACGTATCTAAACCTAACCCTAACCATTATCCTTACCCTAACCATTATCTAACCCTAACATTAACCATTATCCTTACCCTAACCATTATCTAAACCTAACATTAACCATTAACCATTATCCTTACCCTAACCCTTATCTAAACCTAACACTAGCTCTAACCCTAACCTTAACCATTATCCTTACCCTAACCCTTATCTAAACCTAACCCTAACCATTATCCTTACCCTAACACGTATCTAAACCTAACCCTATCCATTATCCTTACCCTAACCCTTATCTAAACCTAACCTTAACCATTATCCTTACCCTACCCTTATCTAAACCTAACCCTAACCCCATTATCCTTACCCTAACTCTTATCTAAACCTAACATTAACCATTATCCTTACCCTAACCCTTATCTAAACCTAACCCTAGCTCTAACCCTAACCTTAACCATTATCCTTACCCTGCCCATGATCTAACCCTAGCATTGAGCATTATCCTTACCCTGCCTGTTATCTAACCCTAGCATTGAGCATTATCCTTACCCTAACCCCTATCCGATCTAAACTGAACATTAACCATTATCCTTGCCCTAACCCTTATCGAAACCTAACCCTAACCCGTATCCTTACCCTAACCCTTATCTAAACCTAACCTTAACAATTATCCTTACCCTAAACCTTATCTAACCCTAACCTTAGCCATTATCCTTACCCTAACCCTTATCTAAACCTAACCCTAACCTTAACCATTATCCTTACCCTAACCCTTATCTAAACCTAACCATAACCTTAACCCTTATCCTTACCCTAACCCTTATCTAAACCTAACATTAACCATTAGCCTTACCCAACCTTTATCTAAACCTAACCTTAACCATTAGCCTTACCCTAACCCTTATCTAAACCTAACCCTTATCTAAACCTAACCCTAACCATTATCCTTACAATAACCCTTACTAAGCTCTTAGCTCCTTACTTAGCTCAAAAACCTAAACTTTGCTCTAACCCTAAACCTTATATAAACCTAACCTTAGCTCTAACCCTAACCCTTATCTAAACCTAACCTTAACCATTATCCTTACCCTAACCATTATCTAAACCTAACCTTAACCATTATCCTTACCCTAACTCTTATCTAAACCTAACCCTAGCTGTAACCCTAACCTTAAACATTATCCTTACCCTAACCCTTATCTAAACCTAACCTTAACCATTATCCTTACCCTAACCCTTATCTAAACCTAACCTTATACATTATCCTTACCCTAACCCTTATCTAACCCTAACCCTAGCTGTAACCCTAACCTTAAACATTATCCTTACCCTAACCCTTATCTAAACCTAACCTTAAACATTATCCTTACCCTAACCCTTATCTAAACCTAACCTTAACCATTATCCTTACCCTAACCCTTATCTAAACCTAACCTTATACATTATCCTTACCCTAACCCTTATCTAACCCTAACCCTTATCTAAACCTAACCTTAAACATTATCCTTACCCTAACCCTTATCTAAACCTAACCTTAACCATTATCCTTACCCTAACCCTTATCTAAACCTAACCTTATACATTATCCTTACCCTAACCCTTATCTAACCCTAACCCTAGCTGTAACCTTAGCGAGCAGTTGCTTAGTAACAGAACGTTTTTTGATAGTATGACCATCAATGATGGAACATCTGTACTATCTAAATAAAGTGTGACCTGAATGTGATATGTCAGGTCTATGGATGTGTTATCTAGAGCCTATCAATGTGTTATATAGAGCTTATGAATGTTTTATGTAGGGATTAAGAATGTGATCTGTCTTTGTTATGAATGTGTTATTAGGTTCATATGTAGGTGCCCACTGACCTGGGAGCTGAGGGCATCCAGAGACAGGTCGACACGGCGCAGCTGCTTGCTCTGGGAGAACAGGGAGTGAAAGAAGGGGCTGTAGGCCGCAAGCACCCCCTTGTGGGCAGGGAAGGTACTGCGCTGGCGCACCAACACAATGTCCACATCACAGAGGTCAGGCTGGAAGAGACGCTGCTCGTTCAGCCTGTCCATCAAACAGGTGAAATGAAGAGTCACATCCTCCACCACAGAGAACTCAGCTGACGGGAAGTCTGATGTCTTCTCTACTATGAGCTGAGGAGAGGAGAGAGGGAGAGGAGGGGGAGGGAGGGAGGATTAGGGGAGGAGAGGAGGGAGGAGAGGTGGAGGGGGAGGAGAAGAGGGAGGAGAAGTGCAGAAGTGGAGGGAGGAGAGATGGAGGGGGAGGAGAGGACAGGAGAAGAGGGGGAGGAGAGGACAGGAGAGGAGGGGGAGGACAGGAGAAGAGGGGGAGGAGGGGAGAGGAGAGGAGGGGGAGGAGGAGAGATGGAGGGGGAGGAGAGGACAGGAGAAGAGGGGGAGGAGAGGACAGGAGAGGAGGGGAGGAGGAGAGATGGAGGGGGAGGAGAAGAGGGAGGAGAAGTGCAGAAGTGGAGGGAGGAGAGATGGAGGGGGTGGAGAGGACAGGAGAGGAGGGGGAGGAGGAGAGTAAAAACAGTGTTATCATTGGATGAGGAGTACTTTCTACGACAAGCAGATTGCTGATAAAGATGTTTTGTGTTCATTACAGAGAGACCGTCGTTAGACAAACGTCTTTAGAGAGAGAGCAAATAATTAGTTTGGGATTCTCAGATGGATCTTAATTTGATCACTCTTGTTGCTGAGAATGTTTCTGCACAGAATAACTTGTAGTGTTTTCAAGGCTTCTAAAGTTTGTAATTTACACTTTAAAATGTCCAACTTGATTTCCTGTAACGAAAAATCAATCAATCAAATGTATTTATAAAGGCCTTTTTACATCAGCCGATCTGTATCACTCTTCAAATCTCTATTAATTATTATCCACGTAATAATTCACATTATCCTGTTGCTGCAGGATTATTTTCCTGCTGTAGCAAACTGGATCAAATTAAGATCCTCCATCTGTATTACATTGTCTTTCAGAGGCTACTGAGACAAGGGCAGAGACCTGAATAGACAGTACAGACTGCACTGTACAGTAGGGCTCATTCACAGTACAGACTACACTGTACAGTAGGGCTCATTCACAGTACAGACTGCACTGTACAGTAGGGCTCATTCACAGTACAGACTACACTGTACAGTAGGGCTCATTCACAGTACAGACTACACTGTGCAGTAGGGCTCATTCACAGTAGGGGTCAATCAGAAATCAAAGGTAGTTTGATCTGTGCTCACACCTCAATCTCCCAAGTGGGGTGTATTATAGCACAGGAAGGGCAAGGTCTCCATCTGAACAGGACACACACACACACACACACACACACACACACACACACACACACACACACACACACACACACACACACACACACACACACACACACACACACACACACACACACACACACACACACACACACACACACACACACGTCGTCTCTGAAAGATATATTGATACTCAGTGCCAACTCCTCAAATTAGCCCTCCCTCCTCCTCTTCCCATTATCTCCATTCTCCTCTCCCTGCTCCTCCCTTCTCTCCCTTCTCTCCCTGCTCCTCCCTTCTCTCCCTGCTCCTCCCTTCTCTCCCTGCTCCTCCCATTATCTCCATTCTCCTCTCCCTGCTCCTCCCTTCTCTCCCTGCTCCTCCCTTCTCTCCCCGCTCCTCCCATTATCTCCCTTCTCCTCCCATTATCTCCCTCCTCCTCCCATTATCTCCCTTATCTTCTCCTTCTCCTCCCATTATCTCCCTCCTCCTCCCATTATCTCCCTCCTCCTCCCATTATCTCCCTTATCTTCTCCTTCTCCTCCCATTATCTCCCTCCTCCTCCCATTATCTCCCTTATCTTCTCTTCTCCTCCCATTATCTCCCTTCTCCTCTCCCTCCTCCCATTATCTCCCTTATCTTCTTCCATTATCTCCCTCCTCCTCCCATTATCTCCCTTCTCTTCTCCTTCTCCTCCCTTCTCCTCTCCCTCCCTCTCCCATTATCTCCCTTCTCTTCTCCTTCTCCTCCCATTATCGCCCTTCTCTTCTCCTCCCATTATCTCCCTTCTCCTCTCCCTCTTCCCATTATCTCCCTTCTCTTCTCCTTCTATTATCTCCCTCTCCTCCCATTTTCTCCCTTCTCTCCTCCCATTATCTCCCTTCTCCTCTCCCTCCTCCCATTATCTCCCTTCTCTTCTCCTTCTATTATCTCCCTCTCCTCCCATTTTCTCCCTTCTCTCCTCCCATTATCTCCCTTCTCCTCTCAATCCTCCCATTAGCTCCCTTCTCCTCCCCCTCCTCCCATCCCTCCCCTCCTCCCATTAGCTCCTCCCACCAGCTCCCTTGTTCTCCCTCCTCCTCTCATAATGTGGGCGATAGCCTAGTGGTCAGAGCTTTGGGCCAGGAACCGAATGGTCTCTGGTTCGAATACCTGAGCCGACAAAGTGAAGCATCTGTTGATATGCCATCGAGCAAGACAAAAAGTGGATTCGTTCCGGGGACGGCATACTACTATGACTGACCCTGTACAACACACCTATCATACTATTATGACTGACCCTGTAAAACAACACCTATCATACTACTATGACTGACCCTGTAAAACAACACCTATCATACTACTATGACTGACCCTGTACAACACACCTATCATACTACTATGACTGACCCTGTACAACACACCTATCATACTATTATGACTGACCCTGTAAAACAACACCTATCATACTACTATGACTGACCCTGTAAAACAACACCTATCATCCTACTATGACTGACCCTGTACAACACACCTATCATCCTACTATGACTGACCCTGTACAACACACCTATCATACTACTATGACTGACCCTGTAAAACAACACCTATCATACTACTATGACTGACCCTGTAAAACAACACCTATCATACTACTATGACTGACCCTGTACAACAACACCTACCATACTACTATGACTGACCCTGTACAACACACCTATCATCCTACTATGACTGACCCTGTAAAACAACACCTATCATACTACTATGACTGACCCTGTAAAACAACACCTATCATACTACTATGACTGACCCTGTAAAACAACACCTATCATACTACTGACCCTTTAAAACAACACCTATCATACTACTATGACTGACCCTGTAAAACAACACCTATCATACTACTATGACTGACCCTGTAAAACAACACCTATCATACTACTGACCCTTTAAAACAACACCTATCATACTACTATGACTGACCCTGTACAACACACCTATCATCCTACTATGACTGACCCTGTAAAACAACACCTATCATACTACTGACCCTTTAAAACAACACCTATCATACTACTATGACTGACCCTGTAAAACAACACCTATCATACTACTATGACTGACCCTGTAAAACAACACCTATCATACTACTATGACTGACCCTGTACAACAACACCTACCACTACTATGACTGATACAACACACCTATCATCCTACTATGACTGACCCTGTAAAACAACACCTATCATACTACTATGACTGACCCTGTAAAACAACACCTATCATACTACTATGACTGACCCTGTACAACACACCTATCATACCACTATGACTGACCCTGTAAAACAACACCTATCATACTACTATGACTGACCCTGTAAAACAACACCTATCATACTACTATGACTGACCCTGTAAAACAACACCTATCATACTACTGACCCTTTAAAACAACACCTATCATACTACTATGACCCTGTACAACAACACCTATCATACTACTGACCCTTTAAAACAACACCTAGCATACTACTATGACTGACCCTGTAAAACAACACCTATCATACTACTATGTCCTTCCCCTATTAGCTCCCTTATCCTTCCCCCTCCCTCCCTCCCACCTCCCCCAATTCCTCCCTCTTCCCTTCTCCTTTCATATTTCTGAATGACAGATGAGTTCCTGTACATGCTGTCTAATAGGTGAGTAGCAACCTGGTCATGTCTGCTATCTAACACTAATAATGACACCTTTCACATTTCATCAAGCAACAACGCCAAACAAAACAGCATTTTAGATTTATGACCCCATCTCTCTTTCCTCCCCTCCATCCCTCTCTCTCCACCTCCCTCCACCCCTCTCTCCACCTCTCCCATCCCTCCTTCCCTCTCTCCATCCCTCTCCTTTCTTCCTTCCTTCCTTCCTTCCTTCCTTCCACCCCCCCCTTGTAAATGTCGGTGTGTAACTGTGTGTTGTCTCTGTCATTACAGGGAGCAGCTCTTCTAACCAGCTTCTCAATCAGTAGACCTCCCAGGATGCATTACTCACCTGCAGTGACCCGAAACAGGCGCAGGGGGACTACTGATTACTGGCACACCAAACCCAGAAGTTTGCAGAGGTTAAGCACCTCCAACTCACAGACACGCACAGCATTCCATCGTTACGCACGCACACACTTTGCCGAGTTGGACTTGTTCTCCCTATAACCATCAACCCTATAGCATTCATACTGTACATGTTGGAGAAAGAGCTGTTGTCCAAGTCGCTAGTACTTTACTATTTTCATGCAAAAAGCCCTGCCAACTGGGTGTTATGTACTGGTAGAGGCCCGCTTCGAACAGCAGAGCCAAGCTGGAGAGAGCAGAGTAGGGTAGAACACAGCAGAGTAGAACAGAGTAGAACACGGCAGAGTAGAACAGAACAGAGTAGTGTAGAACCGAGTAGAACAGAGTAAAGCACAGCAGAGTAGAGCACAGCAGAGTAGAGCACAGCAGAGTAGAACAGAACAGAGCAGAGTAGAACAGAACAGAGCAGAACAGAGCAGAGTAGAACAGAGCAGAGCAGAGTAGAACAGAGCAGAGTAGAACAGAGCAGAGCAGAGTAGAACAGAGCAGAGTAGAACAGAGCAGAGCAGAGTAGAACAGAGCAGAGTAGAACAGAGTAGAACAGAGTAGAGTAGAACTGAGTAAAACAGAGTAGAGCACAGCAGAGTAGAGCACAGCAGAGTAGAACAGAGTAGAGTAGAACCGAGTAGAACAGAGTAGAGTAGAAAAGAGTGGAAGAGATTGGAGTATAACAGAGTATAGTAGAACAGAGCAGAGTAGAACAGAGTAGGGTAGAACAGAGCAGAGCAGAGCCGAGTATAACAGAATATAGCAGAACAAAGCAGAACAGAGCAGAGTATAACAGAGTATGGCAGAACAGAGCAGAGTATAGCAGAACAGAGCAGAGTATAACAGAGTATAGCAGAGCAGAACAGAGTATAACAGAGTATAGCAGTACAGAGCAGAGCAGAGTATAGCAGAACAGAGCAGAGTATAACAGAGTATAGCAGAACAGAGCAGAACAGAGCAGAGTAGAACAGAGCAGAGTAGAACAGAGTATGGCAGAACAGAGCAGAACAGAGCAGAGTATAGTATAACAGAGTAGAGTATAACAGAGTAGAACAGAGCAGAGCAGAGTATAACATAGTATAGCAGAACAGAGCAGAATAGAGTATAACAGAGTAGAGTATAACATAGTATAGCAGAACAGAGTATAACAGAGTAGAGTATAGTATAACAGAGTAGAGTATAACAGAGTAGAGTATAGTATAACTGAGCGTAGTAGAACAGAGCAGAGTCGAGTACAGTCAAAGTCTTTAACAGACGGAGGAATGATGAAAATGACCCCTGACTGCCCAGCCACAGCCAGCTGGGGTTTACAGCTCTAGAAAGTCTGTATTTGAGACAGAGAGACTGACAGACAGTTAGACTGAAGGACAGACAGACAGACAGACAGTTAGACTGAAGGACAGACAGACAGACAGACAGACAGACAGACAGACAGACAGACAGACAGACAGACAGACAGACAGACAGACAGACAGACAGACAGACAGACAGACAGACAGACAGACAGACAGACAGACAGACAGACAGACAGACAGACAGACAGAAAAGCTGACAGACAGACGGACAGAGAGGCTGACTGACAGACAGAGAGACTGTGAGACAGATGGACAGAGAGGGTGTGAGACAGACAGAGAGGGTGTGAGAAAGACAGAGAGGGTGTGAGAAAGACAGCGAGGGTGTGAGACAGACAGCGAGGATGTGAGACAGATAGAGAGGGTGTGAGACAGACAGAAAGGGTGTGAGACAGACAGAGAGGGTGCGAGAAAGACAGAGGAGAACAGGACCTCTAAGAGCTGCTGCCATTTTAAACGTTTAATTGTCCTTCTGTTCGATGTAGTTCTATCACACAGACACAGAGGCCCAGAGAAGGGGAGCAGAACACACATTAAAACCTTGGATTCTTTCTTATCCTCCAACCTATTCAGACTCCCCACACTTGGTCATGAGCAGAGCACAACTATTTAGTAGGGCCCTGCCTGTCTGTATCTAGGAGAACTGTGACACAGCTGAGCTAACTGACAACCAGACACCCTGTAGTAGAACAGACGAGAGGAGAGGAGAGGAGAGGAGAGGAGAGGAGAGGAGAGGAGAGGAGAGGAGAGGAGAGGAGAGGAGAGGAGAGGAGAGGAGAGGAGAGGAGAGGAGAGGAGAGGAGAGGAGAGGAGAGGAGAGGAGAGGAGAGGAGAGGGGGTTTCAGGCAAAAGCTGGTATTTATAAAAAACTGAAATTGTGATGCTTTCATAATTCGAACTCCATTACAGTAGAGAAGCTATTCATCTTCTTGGTTAATTGGAACTCCATTACAGTAGAGAAGCTATTCATCCTCTTGGTTAATTGGAACTCCATTACAGCAGAGAAGCTATTCATCCTCTTGGTTAATTGGAACTCCATTACAGTAGAGAAGCTATTCATCCTCTTGGTTAATTGGAACTCCATTACAGCAGAGAAGCTATTCATCCTCTTGGTTAATTGGAACTCCCATTACAGTCACAGAGAAGCTATTCATCCTCTTGGTTAATTGGAACTCCATTACAGTAGAGAAGCTATTCATCCTCTTGGTTAATTGGAACGGTGTAACAGTAGAGAAGCTATTCATCCTCTTGGTTAATTGGAACTCCATTACAGCAGAGAAGCTATTCATCCTCTTGGTTAATTGGAACGGCGTAACAGTAGAGAAGCTATTCATCCTCTTGGTTAATTGGAACGGTGTAACAGTAGAGAAGCTATTCATCCTCTTGGTTAATTGGAACTCCATTACAGCAGAGAAGCTATTCATCCTCTTGGTTAATTGGAACGGCGTCACAGTAGAGAAGCTATTCGTCCTCTTGGTTAATTGGAACTCCATTACAGCAGAGAAGCTATTCATCCTCTTGGTTAATTGGAACTCCATTACAGCAGAGAAGCTATTCATCCTCTTGGTTAATTGGAACGGTGTCACAGTAGAGAAGCTATTCATCCTCTTGGTTAATTGGAACGGCGTCACAGTAGAGAAGCTATTCATCCTCTTGGTTAATTGGAACTCCATTACAGCAGAGAAGCTATTCATCCTCTTGGTTAATTGGAACCCCATTACAGTAGAGAAGCTATTCATCCTCTTGGTTAATTGGAACTCCATTACAGTAGAGAAGCTATTCATCCTCTTGGTTAATTGGAACTCCATTACAGCAGAGAAGCTATTCATCCTCTTGGTTAATTGGAACGGCGTCACAGTAGAGAAGCTATTCATCCTCTTGGTTAATTGGAACTCCATTACAGCAGAGAAGCTATTCATCCTCTTGGTTAATTGGAACTCCATTACAGCAGAGAAGCTATTCATCCTCTTGGTTAATTGGAACGGCGTCACAGTAGAGAAGCTATTCATCCTCTTGGTTAATTGGAACTCCATTACAGTAGAGAAGCTATTCATCCTCTTGGTTAATTGGAACGGTGTAACAGTAGAGAAGCTATTCATCCTCTTGGTTAATTGGAACGGCGTCACAGTAGAGAAGCTATTCATCCTCTTGGTTAATTGGAACGGTGTAACAGTAGAGAAGCTATTCATCCTCTTGGTTAATTGGAACTCCATTACAGCAGAGAAGCTATTCATCCTCTTGGTTAATTGGAACTCCATTACAGCAGAGAAGCTATTCATCCTCTTGGTTAATTGGAACGGCGTCACAGTAGAGAAGCTATTCATCCTCTTGGTTAATTGGAACTCCATTACAGCAGAGAAGCTATTCATCCTCTTGGTTAATTGGAACGGTGTAACAGCAGAAGCTATTCATCCTCTTGGTTAATTGGAACGGCGTCACAGTAGAGAAGCTATTCATCCTCTTGGTTAATTGGAACTCCATTACAGCAGAGAAGCTATTCATCCTCTTGGTTAATTGGAACTCCATTACAGCAGAGAAGCTATTCATCCTCTTGGTTAATTGGAACTCCATTACAGCAGAGAAGCTATTCATCCTCTTGGTTAATTGGAACGCCATCACAGTAGAGAAGCTATTCATCCTCTTGGTTAATTGGAACGGTGTAACAGTAGAGAAGCTATTCATCCTCTTGGTTAATTGGAACGGTGTAACAGTAGAGAAGCTATTCATCCTCTTGGTTAATTGGAACGGCGTCACAGTAGAGAAGCTATTCATCCTCTTGGTTAATTGGAACGGTGTAACAGTAGAGAAGCTATTCATCCTCTTGGTTAATTGGAACGGTGTAACAGTAGAGAAGCTATTCATCCTCTTGGTTAATTGGAACTCCATTACAGCAGAGAAGCTATTCATCCTCTTGGTTAATTGGAACGGTGTAACAGTAGAGAAGCTATTCATCCTCTTGGTTAATTGGAACTCCATTACAGTAGAGAAGCTATTCATCCTCTTGGTTAATTGGAACGGTGTCACAGTAGAGAAGCTATTCATCCTCTTGGTTAATTGGAACTCCATTACAGCAGAGAAGCTATTCATCCTCTTGGTTAATTGGAACGGTGTAACAGTAGAGAAGCTATTCATCCTCTTGGTTAATTGGAACTCCATTACAGCAGAGAAGCTATTCATCCTCTTGGTTAATTGGAACGGTGTAACAGTAGAGAAGCTATTCATCCTCTTGGTTAATTGGAACGGTGTAACAGTAGAGAAGCTATTCATCCTCTTGGTTAATTGGAACCCCATTACAGTAGAGAAGCTATTCATCCTCTTGGTTAATTGGAACGGTGTAACAGCAGAGAAGCTATTCGTCCTCTTGGTTAATTGGAACTCCATTACAGCAGAGAAGCTATTCGTCCTCTTGGTTAATTGGAACGGTGTAACAGTAGAGAAGCTATTCATCCTCTTGGTTAATTGGAACTCCATTACAGCAGAGAAGCTATTCGTCCTCTTGGTTAATTGGAACGGTGTAACAGTAGAGAAGCTATTCATCCTCTTGGTTAATTGGAACTCCATTACAGCAGAGAAGCTATTCATCCTCTTGGTTAATTGGAACGGTGTAACAGTAGAGCTATTTCAATTTTTTTGCTCTATTGGATATGATCCGAAGCTTAAAAACCGGTTACAGTAGAACTTAAAGGTAGATCAGACCTTTTCCATTGACGTGAGCTTCTGTAAGTCTGAATACCTGGGGAAAAAATTCATCAACTTTGTTTCCACGTCATTTCAACCAAAAAATGTAATGTGATGACCTTGAATCAATGTAATGGTATTTCCTGTTTTTTAAACCAAACTTTTAGTTTGAGGCCCAGTAAGGTTTGATCTGGGAGTTTGAGGCCCAGTAAGGCTTTATGTTTGAGTTCGAGGCCCAGTAAGGTTTGATTCGGGAGTTTGAGGCCCAGTAAGGTTTGATTCAGGAGTTTGAGGCCCAGTAAGGTTTGATTCAGTAAGGGTTTATGTTTGAGTTTGAGGTAACAGTAGAGAAGCTATTCATCCTCTTGGTTAATTGGAACTCCATTACAGTAGAGAGCTATTCATCCTCTTGGTTAATTGGAACTCCATTACAGCAGAGAAGCTTGGGAGTTTGAGGCCTGTAACAGTAGAGAAGCTATTCATCCTTTGGTTAATTGGGAGTTGTAACAGTAGAGAAGCTATTCATCCTCTTGAGTTAATTGGGCCCTGCCCTTACAGCAGAGAACCCTGAACTATTCATCTCTTGGCTAATTGCCCTGAACTAGTACATCACAGTAGAGAACTATTCATCCCTGAACTGGTTACATCACAGAGCTACCCTGCCCTGAACTTACATCACAGAGCTACCCTGCCCTCCTCTTCACAGAGTTAATTGAACTAGTACATCACAGAGCTACCCTGCCCTGAACTAGTACATCACAGAGCTACCCTGCCCTGAACAGTACATCACAGAGCTATTCATCCCTTGCCCCTTAACTGCCCCTGCCCTGAACATACATTGCAGAGCTACCCTGCCTGAACAGAAGCTATTCATCCTCTTGGTTATTGGAACATCACAGAGCTACTGCCCCTGTACATCCCTGAACTATACATCACAGAAGCCCTTAAAAACTAGTACATTACCCTGCCCTGAACTAGTACATCACAGAGCTACCCTCCCTGAACGTGAGCTTCTGTAAGTACATCACAGAGCTACCCTGCCCTGAACTACTACATCACAGAGCTACCCTTTGTTTCCAGTCATTTCAACCAAAAACCCTGCCCTGTAATGTACATGACCTTGAATCAATACCCTGCCCTGAACTGGTACATCACCTGTTTTTAAACCAAACTTGCCCTGAACTAGTACATCACAGAGCTACCCTGCCCTGAACTAGTTTACATCAGAGCTACCCTGCCCTGAACTAGTACATCACAGAGAGTTGCCCTGCCCTGAACTTACATCACAGAGCTACCCTGCCCTGAACTAGTTACATCACAGAGTTTGAGGCCCTAAGGTTTGAGTTTGAGGCCCTGCCCTGAACTAGTTTATCACAGAGTTTGAGGCCCAATAAGATTTGATCTGGGAGTTTGAGGCCCAGTAAGTTTTGATTTGGGAGTTTGAGGCCCAGTAAGTTTTGATTTGGGAGTTTGAGGCCCAGAAAGGGTTTATGTTTGAGTTTGCGGCCCTGCCCTGCACGGAAACACTAGATCACAGAGCTACCTTGCCCTGAACTAGTACATCACAGAGCTACCCTGCCCTGAACTACTACATGACAGAGCTACCCTGCCCTGAACTAGTACATCACAGAGCTACCCTGCCCTGAACTAGTACATCACAGAGCTACCCTGCCCTGAACTAGTACATCACAGAGCTACCCTGCCCTGAACTAGTACATCACAGAGCTACCCTGCCCTGAACTAGTACATCACAGAGCTACCCTGCCCTGAACTAGTACATCACAGAGCTACCCTGCCCTGAACTAGTACATCACAGAGCTACCCTGCCCTGAACTAGTACATCACAGAGCTACCCTGCCCTGAACATCACAGAGCTACCCTGCCCTGAACTAGTACCCATCACAGAGCTACCCTGCCCTGAACTAGTACATCACAGAGCTACCCTGCCCTGAACTAGTACATCACAGAGCTACCCTGCCCTGAACTAGTACATCACAGAGCTACCCTGCCCTGAACTAGTACATCACAACTACCCTGCCCTGTACATCACAGAGCTACCCTGCCCTGAACTACTACATCACAGAGCTACCCTGCCCTGAACTAGTACATCACAGAGCTACCCTGCCCTGCCCTGAACTAGTACATCACAGAGCTACCCTGCCCTGAACTAGTACATCACAGAGCTACCCTGCCCTGAACTAGTACATCACAGAGCTACCCTGCCCTGCCCTGAACTACTACATCACAGAGCTACCCTACCCTGAACTAGTACATCACAGAGCTACCCTGCCCTGCCCTGAACTACTACATCACAGAGCTACCCTGCCCTGAACTAGTACATCACAGAGCTACCCTGCCCTGCCCTGAACTACTACATCACAGAGCTACCCTGCCCTGAACTAGTACATCACAGAGCTACCCTGCCCTGAACTAGTACATCACAGAGCTACCCTGCCCTGAACTAGTACATCACAGAGCTACCCTGCCCTGAACTAGTACATCACAGAGCTACCCTGCCCTGAACTAGTACATCACAGAGCTACCCTGCCCTGAACTAGTACATCACAGAGCTACCCTGCCCTGAACTAGTACATCACAGAGCTACCCTGCCCTGAACTACTACATCACAGAGCTACCCTACCCTGCCCTGAACTAGTACATCACAGAGCTACCCTGCCCTGAACTAGTACATCACAGAGCTACCCTGCCCTGCCCTGAACTAGTACATCACAGAGCTACCCTGCCCTGAACTAGTACATCACAGAGCTACCCTGCCCTGAACTAGTACATCACCCTGCCCTGAACTAGTACATCACAGACCCTGCCCTGAACTAGTACATCACAGAGCTACCCTGCCCTGAACTAGTACATCACAGAGCTACCCTGCCCTGAACTAGTACATCACAGAGCTACCCTGCCCTGAACTAGTACATCACAGAGCTACCCTGCCCTGAACTAGTACATCACAGAGCTACCCTGCCCTGAACTAGTACATCACAGAGCTACCCTGCCCTGAACTAGTACATCACAGAGCTACCCTGCCCTGAACTAGTACATCACAGAGCTACCCTGCCCCTGTACATCCCTGAACTACTACATCACAGAGCTACCCTGCCCTGAACTAGTACATCACAGAGCTACCCTGCCCTGAACTAGTACATCACAGAGCTACCCTGCCCTGAACTAGTACATCACAGAGCTACCCTGCCCTGAACTAGTACATCACAGAGCTACCCTGCCCTGAACTAGTACATCACAGAGCTACTGCCCTGAACCTGCTACCCTGCCCTGAACTAGTACATCACAGAGCTACCCTGCCCTGAACTAGTACATCACAGAGCTACCCTGCCCTGCCCTGAACCCTGCCCTGCCCTGAACTAGTACATCACAGAGCTACCCTGCCCTGAACTACTACATCACAGAGCTACCCTGCCCTGCCCTGAACTAGTACATCACAGAGCTACCCTGCCCTGAACTAGTACATCACAGATCACAGAGCCCTGCCCTGAACTAGTACATCACAGAGCTACCCTGCCCTGAACTAGTACATCACAGAGCTACCCTGCCCTGAACTACATACATCACTGCCCTGAGCTACCCTGCCCCCCTGAACTAGTACATCACAGAGCTACCCTGCCCTGAACTACTACATCACAGAGCTACCCTGCCCTGCCCTGAACTAGTACATCACAGAGCTACCCTGCCCTGAACTAGCCCTGAACTAGTACATCACAGAGCTACCCTGCCCTGAACTAGTACATCACAGAGCTACCCTGCCCTGAACTAGTACATCACAGAGCTACCCTGCCCTGAACTAGTACATCACAGAGCTACCCTGCCCTGCCCTGAACTAGTACATCACAGAGCTACCCTGCCCTGAACTAGTACATCACAGAGCTACCCTGCCCTGAACTAGTACATCACAGAGCTACCCTGCCCTGAACTACTACATCACAGAGCTACCCTGCCCTGAACTACTACATCACAGAGCTATCCTACCCTGAACTAGTACATCACAGAGCTACCCTGCCCTGCCCTGAACTAGTACATCACAGAGCTACCCTGCCCTGAACTAGTACATAACAGAGCTATACAAGAGATCAGTCCCCTTAGAAGAGATCATCACCACCTAGCTAGGCTGGGAATGGTTAGCATGTAAAGACAGTCAGTTTGCTGCCATCTGCTTCAGTGTCTGTGTGATCCTGCTATGACAGGCTCCCTCCCTGTCTGTCTGCACAGTACACCCTCCTCTCCCCCTCCTCCTGTTCTCTCTACGACAGGCTCCCACCCTGTCTGTCTGCAGTCTGCACCGTATACCCCCTCTCCTCTCCCCCTCCTCCTCCTCCTCTCCTCCCCTCATTCCCTTCCCTCCTCAGGATATAAACCCAGGACTGACCTTGAGGAAGACACACACACACACACAGAGGCTAAAACTCCCTAGGGGAGCAGGACAGTGGAGGCACAGGCTTGAATGCCCACTGTTAAAAGTCTAAGCTGTGGCTAGGTGCATGAGTACATGTGACACTGCTGGTGAGCTCACTGAAATTCTAAATAAGGAGTCAGTCAGTATCAGAACGGGTGATTAATAATAAACTTGTCTTAAATACATCTACAACTAAAAGTATTACATTTTGGTTCAAAACATTTTCTAAGACCTAAACCTCAACTGGAGGTGTGTATAAAGGGTGTGCCCATTGAGAGAGTTAACATGTGATGGTCATTTATCAGGGGTCAAGTCAGACTGATAAAGTTCCTGTCAAGGTGGGGAGTGGTATGTCTTTTTTAACACAAAAATCAACTGTACTACAGATGTAGGATCTTAATTTGATAACTGTTTTTGTTGTTGAGAACTATTCTGCATATCAGGTAATGCACACTTGTAATTTTTTTCAAGGTTTAAAAAGGATTCTAAAGTTTAAACTTGATTTGCCCTAACGATAAATATATAAACCCCTACAAAAAAAAGAATCCATTAATTATAATCCACATAATATACTGAACAAATATAAAACGCAACATGTAAAGTGTTGGTCCATTTTTGAAAAGCAAAAAATAAATACATTTTGTACACAAATTTGTTTTCATCCCTGTTATTGAGAATTTATCCTTTGCCAAGAAAATCCATCTACCTGACAGGTGTGGCATATCAAGAAGCTGATTAAACAGCATGATCATTACACCTTGTGATGAGGACAATAAAAGGCCACTCTAAAATGTGCAGTTTTGTCACACAACACAAAGACAGAGATGTCTCAAGTTTTGAGGGAGCGTGCAATTGGCATGCTGACTACATGAACGTCCACCAGGGCTGTTGCCAGATAATTTAATGTTGATTTCTGTACCATAAGCCTCCTCCAACGTTGTTTTAAAGAATTTGGCAGTATGTCCGACAAGCCTCACAACCGCAGACCACAAGCACTGTGCCTTCAGAAATGATTCAGAACCCTTGACTTTTACCACATCTTGTTATGTAAACAGCCTTATTCTAAAATGTATTAAATTGTTTTTATCCGCATCAATCTACAGACAATAGCCTAAAATGACAAAGCAAAAACAAGTTTAGACATTTTCGATAATTTCTTCTTTTTTTTATTAAAAAATGAAATATCACATTTAAATAAGTATTCAGAACCTTTACTCAGTACTTTGTTGAAGCACCTTTGGCAGCGATTAAAGCATTGAGTCTTCTTGGGTATGACGCTACAAGCTTGACACAACGGTATTTGGGGAGTTTCTCCCATTCTTCTCTGCAGATCCTCTCAATCTCTGTCAGGTTTGATGGGGAGCGTTGCTGCACAGCTATTTTCAGGTCTCTCCAGAGCTGTTCGATTGGGTTCAAGTTTGGGCTCTGTCTGGGCCACTCAAGTCTCGAAGCCACTCCTGTGTGCTTAGGACCATTGTCCTGTTGGAAGGTGAACCTTCGCCCCAGTCTGAGGTTCTGAGCGCTCTGAAGCAGGTTTTCATGAAGGATCTCTCTGTTCATTGTTCCGTTCATCTTTCCCTCTATCCTGACTAGTCTCCCAGTCCCTGCCGCTAAAAAACATCCCCAGAGCATGATGCTGCCACCACCATGCTTCACCGTAGTGATGGTGCCAGGTTTCCTCCAGACGTGACGCTTGGCATTCAGGCCAGAGAGTTCAATCTTGGTTTCATCAGACCAAAGAATCTTGTTTCACATGATCAGAGTCTTTAGGTTCCTTTTGGCAAACTCCAATGTGCCTTTTAATGAAGAGTGGCTTCTGTCTGGCCACTCTACCATAAAAGCCTGATTGGTGGAGTGCTGCTGAGATGGTTGTCCTTCTAGAAGGTTCTCCCATCTCCACAGAGGAACTCTGGAGCTCTGTCAGAGTGAGCATTGGGTTCTTGGTCACCTCCCTGACCAAGACTTTTCTCCCCAGATTGCTCAGTTTGACTTGGCGACCAGCTCCAGAAAGAGTCTTCTTTCATTTAAGAATGTGTTCTTGTTCCACTGTGTTCTTGGGGACCTTCAATGCTGCAGACATGTTTTGGTACCCTTCCCCAGATCTGTACCTCGACACAATCCTGTCTCTGAGTTCTACGGACAATTCCTTCGACCTCATGGCTTGGTTTTTTCTCTCCCATGCACTCTCAACTGTGGGACCTTTTATAGACAGGTGCTGCCATGCACCTACAAATTAGATTGCTCAGATGTGCGAGTGCCTTTTGAATTTTTTATAGACAGGTGTTTTAAAACAAACAGTGGTTTGTCTTTTAAAAGTTGCAGCGTACCACGATGCAGCTTGCACGGTGCAGTAGAATTCTATGGCACATTATTTAAATGTGAACCACTGGTACCAGTAATGCAAGTTAGTGCTATTTTGACCACCAGAGGGCATCTTTGAGAAGCATTTGATAGCCTTCAATAGTGGCTGTACAGTACTAGAGAATTTAAAACCTTTTTTTGTAAGAACATAGTATATGAGACTGATTTTAAGAAATTTTGATTCATTAATTTGTTTAATATATGGTGTTTCTGTTCCAAGAAAAATGAAAAATCCTTTGGATTTCCATTAGGAAGGAAGAAAAAAATATGCTGCTGTACAACGTGACAGTCGGGAGTCGGTTACAGTACTATTTAGCTACTCACGGGAGACCGGGGTTAAATTCCCCGACGGGGAGGAAGAGTAGGATGTCCTTGTAAATAACAATTTGTTCTAAACTGACTTACCTAGTTAAATAAAGGTTACACTAAGAGCATAACATTTCTACACCCTCATTGTATAATTGTAGTCTAACCAATACCCAAATGGAGATTCAGTGAAAATAGAAATCTCATTGATTTATCACTACCAGTCCCCATTGATTTAACACTACCAGTCCCCATTGATTTATCACTACCAGTCCCCATTGATTTATCACTACCAGTCCCCATTGATTTATCACTACCAGCCCCCATTGATTTATTAAGACCAGTCCCCATTGATTTATCACTACCAGTCCCCATTGATTTATTAAGACCAGTCCCCATTGATTTATCACTACCAGTCCCCATTGATTTATCACTACCAGTCCCCATTGATTTATCACTACCAGTCCCCATTGATTTATTAAGACCAGTCCCCATTGATTTATCACTACCAGTCCCCATTGATTTATCACTACCAGTCCCCATTGATGTATCACTACCAGTCCCCATTGATTTAGCACTACCAGTCCCCATTGATTTATCACTACCAGTCCCCATTGATTTATCACTACCAGTCCCCATTGATTTATCACTACCAGTCCCCATTGATTTATCACTACCAGTCCCCATTGATTTATCACTACCAGTCCCCATTGATATATTAAGACCAGTCCCCATTGATTTATCACTACCAGTCCCCATTGATTTATCACTACCAGTCCCCATTGATTTATCACTACCAGTCCCTATGCTTGTCTCAGAGCAGAGTGAAACGGTGCTAAAATAGTTGTAGTCTTTTGCTTCAAATCCTATTGCTTCTAACTTCAATAGGCTCCTTAAATAAATAAGACCTACACCACTTTTAACAGCACATTACTCACCACTAGTGAGACTCATGTCGCCTACGGTAGGCCTACAGTATATCGGAAATAAATAAAAAAATATTGCCAATAATTACGGAGGATTGGAGGATATTTCTGTAATTCAGTGATATTTATTCACATAGTAATTCGTTATGGATCCATAAATAAATAAACATCTGCATTTTGAAAGAGTATTTTTATCATTATTTTATTAACAAAAGTACAAAGAGGCCATTACTAGTTACATTGTTTTAGTTTGAACATGCAGACTGGCACTAAGAACAGAACAGCAGGAACATTTCCCTAGTCATTACCATTATTAGTGCAATGCCCCTTAAAGTGTTGTCAGTGGGGTGGGGGGTGGGACGGGAGCGGGGTCTGTAAATAGCCCATCCATACACTGAGGGAGCCCCCATCCACTCAGGAGCCCCCATACACAAAGTATCAAAATACAGAGAGGTGTTGGAAAAGGTATATTGTCCTGCTAATAGCCAATAATGGGCTGTTATAATACTGTACATGGTGTCCAGGTCAGGATGACCAGAACATGTATTTATTAAAGACTATCAGAAAGAATAGTGGCTGTTATAATACTGTATATGGTGTCCAGGTCAGGATGACCAGAACATGTATTTATTAAAGACTATCAGCAAGAATAATGGCTGTTATAATACTGTACATGGTGTCCAGATCAGGATGACCAGAACATGTATTTATTAAAGACTATCAGAAAGAATAATGGCTGTTATAATACTGTACATGGTGTCCAGATCAGGATGACCAGAACATGTATTTATTAAAGACTATCAGAAAGAATAATGGCTGTTATAATACTGTACATGGTGTCCAGGTCAGGATGACCAGAACATGTATTTATTAAAGACTATCAGAAAGAATAATGGGCTGTTATAATACTGTACATGGTGTCCAGGTCAGGATGACCAGAACATGTATTTATTAAAGACTATCAGAAAGAATAATGGCTGTTATAATACTGTATATGGTGTCCAGGTCAGGATGACCAGAACATGTATTTATTAAAGACTATCAGAAAGAATAATGGCTGTTATAATACTGTACACGGTGTCCAGGTCAGGATGACCAGAACATGTATTTATTAAAGACTATCAGAAAGAATAATGGCTGTTATAATACTGTACACGGTGTCCAGGTCAGGATGACCAGAACATGTATTTATTAAAGACTATCAGAAAGAATGTTGGTACTTATTCATTTTGATCCAAAGCCTTGAATAAGTCAGTCAGCTTTATAAAGGCCATAGAGGGAGAGAAATGCTGGGCCACTCTATGGGACTCCCAATCACGGTTGGATGTGATACATAATTATACTTTATGCCATGCACGCCTCCAACTCAATCATCAAGTTTGCAGACGACACTACAGTAGTAGGCTTGATTACCAACAACGATGAGACGGCCTACAGGGAGGAGGTGAGGAGGTCAACAAAACAAAGGAGATGATCTCCTTAAGATCTCCGGCGCCGACAGAGATGGCCGCCTCGCTTCGCGTTCCTAGGAAACTATGCAGTTTTTTTTTACATGTTATTTCTTACATTAGTACCCCAGGTCATCTTAGGTTTCATTACATACAGTCGAGAAGAACTACTGAATATAAGATCAGCGTCAACTCACCATCAGTACGACCAAGAATATGATTTTCGCGACGCGGATCCTGTGTTCTGCCTTTCAACCAGGACAACGGAATGGATCCCATGCGGCGACCCAAAAAACGACTCTGTAAAAGAGGGAAACGAGGCGGTCTTCTGGTCAGACTCCGGAGACGGGCACATCGTGCACCACTCCCTAGCATTCTTCTCGCCAATGTCCAGTCTCTTGACAACAAGGTTGATGAAATCCAAGCAAGGGTAGCATTCCAGAGGGACATCAGAGACAGTAACGTCCTTTGCTTCACGGAAACATGGCTCACTGGAGAGACGCTATCGGAGGCGGTGCAGCCAGCGGGTTTCTCCACGCATCGCGCCGACAGAAACAAACATCTTTCTGGTAAGAAGAGGGGCGGGGGCGTATGCCTTATGACTGACGAGACATGGTGTGATGAAAGAAACATACAGGAACTCAAATCCTTCTGTTCACCTGATTTAGAATTCCTCACTATCAAATGTCGACCGCATTATCTACCAAGAGAATTCTCTTTGATTATAATCACAGCCGTATATATTCCCCCCCAAGCAGACACATCGATGGCTCTGAACAAACTTTATTTGACTCTTTGCAAACTGGAATCAATTTATCCGGAGGCTGCATTCAGTGTAGCTGGGGATTTTAACAAGGCTAATCTGAAAACAAGACTCCCTAAATTTGATCAGTATATCGATTGCGCAACCAGGGGTGGAAAAATCTTGGATCATTGTTACTCTAACTTCCGCGACGCATATAAGGCCCTGCCCCGCCCTCCTTTCGGAAAAGCTGACCACGACTCCAAGCTGACACCTTAGACCCACTCCAATTTGCTTACCGCCCAAATAGGTCCACAGACGATGCAATGTCAACCACACTGCACACTGCCCTAACTCATCTGGACAAGAGGAATACCTATGTGAAAATGCTGTTCAACTACAGCTCGGCATTCAACACCATAGTACCCTCCAAGCTCGTCATCAAGCTCGAGACCCTGGGTCTCGACCCCGCCCTGTGCAACTGGGTACTGGACTTCCTGACGGGCCGCCCCCAGGTGGTGAGGGTAGGCAACAACATCTCCACCCCGCTGATCCTCAACACTGGGGCCCCACAAGGGTGCGTTCTGAGCCCTCTCCTGTACTCCCTGTTCACCCACGACTGCGTGGCCACGCACGCCTCCAACTCAATCATCAAGTTTGCGGACGACACAACAGTGGTAGGCTTGATTACCAACAACGACAAGACGGCCTACAGGGAGGAGGTGAGGGCCCTCGGAGTGTGGTGTCAGGGCAATAACCTCACACTCAACGTCAACAAAACTAAGGAGATGATTGTGGACTTCAGGAAACAGCAGAGGGAACACCCCCCCCCTATCCACATCGATGGAACAGTAGTGGAGAGGGTAGCAAGTTTTAAGTTCCTCGGCATACACATCACAGACAAACTGAATTGGTCCACTCACACAGACAGCATCGTGAAGAAGGCGCAGCAGCGCCTCTTCAACCTCAGGAGGCTGAAGAAATTTGGCTTGTCACCAAAAGCACTCACAAACTTCTACAGATGCACAATCGAGAGCATCCTGGCGGGCTGTATCACCGCCTGGTACGGCAACTGCTCCGCCCACAACCATAAGGCTCACCAGAGGGTAGTGAGGTCTGCACAACGCATCACCGGGGGCAAACTACCTGCCCTCCAGGACAGCTACACCACCCGATGTTACAGGAAGGCCATAAAGATAATCAAGGACAACAACCACCCGAGCCACTGCCTGTTCACCCCGCTATCATCCAGAAGGCGAGGTCAGTACAGGTGCATCAAAGCTGGGACCGAGAGACTGAAAAACAGCTTCTATCTCAAGGCCATCAGACTATTAAACAGCCACCACTAACATTGAGTGGCTGCTGCCAACACACTGACACTGACTCAACCCCAGCCACTTTAATAATGGGAATTGATGGGAAATGATGTAAAATATATCACTAGCCACTTTAAACAATGCTACCTAATATAATGTTACATACCCTACATTATTCATCTCATATGCATACGTATATACTGCACTCTATATCATCGACTGCATCCTTATGTAATACATGTATCACTAGCCACTTTAACTATGCCACTTTGTTTACATACTCATCTCATATGTATATACTGTACTCGATACCATCTACTGTATGCTGCTCTGTACCATCACTCATTCATATATCCTTATGTACATATTCTTTATCCCCTTACACTGTGTATAAGACAGTAGATTTGGAATTGTTAGTTAGATTACTTGTTGGTTATTACTGCATTGTCGGAACTAGAAGCACAAGCATTTCGCTACACTCGCATTAACATCTGCTAACCATGTGTATGTGACAAATAAAATTTAATTTGATTTGATTTGATTTTAACTTCAGGAAACATAGAGATTCTGGGAACATCAGTATGTGATGGGGAAATTAACTATATTATGGTAATCCGACCAATTGAACATATGCAGTGGTACATTCTCATCAATGATAAGATGACATAATTTCTACAGTGGAAAGTCTACACATCAGAGTTATCAGGTTCACATGGAATTGTTGTTCAATTTAAATGTTTGAATATGAAATGATTTGTGATGGGATGAAATGTGATTTTAGCTTCTAAAATGTGAGATGTGGGTTTTCATAAGATATTGCTGCTCACTCAGTGGCCCGCCCTGTGAAGGGACATGGACTATAAAACTTTTCAAACATGCCCTCCTCTTCCTTCCTATATAAGCTCTTGACTACAACATAACTTTCTGTTCCGCGGATGTGAGATGACGATCCCATGTCAGAATGGTTCAGGAAAAAACTACAGAACGAAGCCAACATCAGCATGAGCTTTGGTTGCGAATGGTATGAACTTTGAACTCTTATTCACGACAGAAGTGATACCTCCTAGCCGTTGAGTTAGCGACCGCAGCTGCAAACGAGGGTTAGGAAGGAACGGACAGAGTATCCCATCTACCACACAACGACGTTACTACAACATATCCAATTGACCACCAGAGACATTCTTCAAAGGACAGAGGACTCGGTTTGGCAACACGGCCTTCCATCTACCACCAACCTACTGAAGCGCAGCTCAGAGTAAATATTTATTGCATTTTCCTTTTCCAAATGGGCGGTAATTTAGAATGCATAAGCTACTGTATTTATGATAGCACAGCTTATTCCCTTTGTTCCTCAGTCTTCCCGCTTTTTCACTCAAACCCAGGCCATTTTCTTTTGTGTAACAAGCTGTCATATCTGTTGCGCCGCTAGGGACGGTTCCTATGAAGTAAAGAATTATCCAGGTATATGTTATTCTGCGTGATTAGTTAGGTATTTAGTAATTAAATAATTAAACCCAATTTTGTATTGCTGATTCAACTTGTTAGCCAGGACTCTTGCAGATAACCAAGAATTTACAACTTTCAGAATATGAGACTGAAGTAAGATGACGATTAATGTGGACTGCTAATGATGTAAAATATTGCTAAATCTTAAAGAGTTTATTCGGAAGATAACAGCTCTATAAATATTTTTTCGTGGTGCCCGACTCTCAAGTTAATTACATTTACCTGATTAGCTCAATCAGGTGATATTAATTACGGATAAATTATTTTATCGAATAGCATGTCATAGCAATAAATCCGGCATAGCCAAAGACACAACAACGGCAACACAGTAATTTACAGAGCCATGATCGTATGGAACTGCCTTCCATTTCCAATTACTCAATTAGATCCTAAACTGCAAAATTACATAAACATAATGATGAAACAACATCTCTTGGAACAGTAGGGACAGTGATAAATGGATTAAAAAAACATGATGCAATCACTATTGCACTCCACACTGCCCTTTCACACCTGGACAAACGGAACAACTGTATGGGAATGCTATTCATTAACATCACTAAACTAAGGACCCCGGGACTAAACACCTCCCTCTGCAACTGGATCCTGGACATCATGACGGGCCACCCTCAGGTGGTAAGGATAGGTAACAACACAACCGCCATGCTGATCCTCAACATGGGGCCCCCTCACGGGTGCGTGCTCAGTCCCTTCCTGTATTCCCTGTTCACTCATGACTGTACGGCCAGGCACGACTCCAACACCATAATTAAGTTTACCGATGACATAACAGTGGTATGCCGACAACGAAGGAGACAGCCTATAAGGATGAGGTCAGAGACCTGAACGTATGGTGCAAGAACAACAACCTTTCCCTTAATGTGATCAAGACAAATGAGATGATTGTGGACAACAGGAAAAGGAGGACTGAGCAAGCCCCCATTTTCATCGACGGGGGTACAGTGGAGCAGGTTGAGAGCTTCAAGTTCCTTAGTGTTCGCATCACCAACAAATTAACATGGTCAAAGCACACCAAGACAGTCGTGAAGAGGGCATGACAAAACCTACTCAAGAGACTGAAAAGTTTTGGCATGTGTCCTCAGATCCTCAAAAGATTTTAGAGCATTTTGACTGGTTGCATCACCGTCTGGTATGGCAACTGCTCGGCCTCCGACTGCAAGGCACTACAGATAATAGTGCGTACGGCCCACTACATCACCGGGGCCAAGCTGTCAGAGGAAGGCCATAAAAATGGTCAAAAAGTCTCCAGCCACCCAAAGTTATAGACTGTTCTCTCTGCTAATGCACGGCAAGCAGTACCGGAGTGCCAAGTCTAGGTCCAAGAGGCTTCTAAACAGCTTCTACACCCAACCCATAAGATTCCTGAACTGCTAATCAAATGGCTACCCAGACTATTTTCATTGACCCCCTTCCCCTCTTCTACGCTGCTGCTACTCTGTTATTATCTATGCATAGTCACTATAAAAAAACACTACCTACATGTACATATTACCTCAATTACATCGACACCGGTGCCCCTTCACATTGACTCTGAACCGGTACACCCCTGTATATGCAGTTGAAGTCAGAAGTTTACATACACTTAGGTTGGAGTCATTAAAACTCGTTTTCAACCACTCCACAAATGTCTTGTTAATAACAAACTATAGTTTTGGCAAGTTGGTTAGGACATCTACTTTGTGCATGACACAAGTCATTTTTCCAACAATTGTTTACAGACAGATTATTTCACTTATAATTCACTGCATCACAATTCCAGTGGGTCAGAAGTTTACATACACTAAGTTGACTGTGCCTTTAAACAGCTTGGAAAATTCCAGAAAATAATGTCATGGGTTTAGAAGCTTCTGATAGGCTAATTGACATCATTTGAGTCAATTGGGGGTGTACCTGTGGATGTATTTCAAGGCCTACCTTCAAACTCAGTGTCTCTTTGCTTGACATCATGGGAAAATCAAAAGAAATCAGCCAAGACCTCAGAAAAAAAATGGTAAACCTCCACAAGTCTGGTTCATCCTTGGGAGCAATTTCCAAACCCCTGGAGGTACCACGTTCATCTGTACCAAGTATAAACACCATGGGACCACGCAGCAGTCATACCGCTCAGGAAGGAGACGCTTTCTGTCTCCTAGAGATGAACGTACTTTGGTGTGAAAAGTGCAAATCAATCCCAGAAAACAGCAAAGGACCTTGTGAAGATGCTGGAGGAAACAGGTATTAAAGTATCTATATCCACAGTAAAAATGAGTCCTATATCGACATAAGAACAACAAAGTCAAGGTATTGGAGTGGCCATCACAAAGCCCTGACCTCAATCCTATAGAAAATGTGTGGGCAAACTGAAAAAGTGTGTGCGAGCAAGGAGGCCTACAAACCTGACTCAGTTACACCAGCTCTGCCAGGAGAAATGGGCCAAAATTAACCAACTTATTGTGGGAAGTTTGTGAAAGGCTGCCCAAAACATTTGACCCAAGTTAAACAATTTAAAAGGCAATCCTACCAAATACTAATTGAGTGTATGTAAACTTCTGACCCACTTGGAATGTGATGAAAGAAATAAAAGCTGAAATAAATATTTCTCTCTACTATTATAATTCTCTCTAAGAATTTCACATTGTGAAAAATTGTGAAAAACTGAATTTAAATGTATTTGGCTAAGATGTATGTAAACTTCCGACTTCAACTGCAGTCTCACTATTGTTATTTACTGCTGCTCTTTAATATTTGTTATTCTTATCTCTCACTATTTTTATATATTTTTGATTTTCTTTTTTGGGGTAATTTTCTTAAAACTGCATTGTTGGTTAAGGGGAGGTGTTATGACTGTCCTGATCAGGTCAGGTTACAGGAGACCACAACCCTACAGATTATCTCTCAACCCCAACAGAGGAGGAGAGATCTAGGGGTCTGAATATGTGGGGGTTTTATGACCCCTCACGCTCCTGGTAAATCTTAGGCCACAGACAAATTCCTTTGTCCTGTTACTATGGAGAACCAGCCTCAGAACATTAAACATGAAATAAAGGGGCTTTGGAACAATGGTTTCCGTCAGCCACAATGGTGGTCATGACGATAGATGGAATATGAAAATGTATGTCATTTTTGTTTTGTTATTAAAGGTTAATAGATGATGTTTTAAGAAAACTTTAACATCAACAGTTTTCCTAGTAGATGTTTAATGTTTATACATTGTACGTTGTATGGAAAATGTCCAAATCAAAGAGAATGTGTTGGTAAAGATGAAATGTGAAGTTAGTTGTCTAAAATTGGATTTGAATAAAATCTAGACCTTGCCCATAACTTGGTACGTCCATTGAAGTGCCCTAAAGGCGGTTTCTGACCAGAGGGTATAAAACCTGTGAGTATAGAATTTACAGGAAGACTACGTGACCCCAGCTGCAGCAAGGTCTAAAAAGTCAACAAACCCAAAATGCAACGCAAGTTTGAAGACAAAATAAATATTTTTCTACCCAAGCTACGGATGAGTAGCTGTGTCTAAGCGGGTGAATTCAAGTTGAACCACCTGGCCTCCATCTCCCATCGAACCGTAGTATCTAAAGGGCTTCATTCCTATGCTGTGAGCTCTAAACTACAGAGCTGTCTGTCCTCAGAAGAGCCCTTCCAGAACAAGGGCGAGGAATCAGACCAAAAGGACACTGACATCGTGAGGACGACCAGAGAGTTGTGCCGGAGAAGTGCGTCATTGAGAAGCCTGGACGGTCCCAAGGAGAATCCACAGAGACCTTCCCCACGTAATTACATTATTATATAGTGACCCATAAGAGCAGCAGTTTGGGGCAAGGCTAGGGTTAGAATAAGCATAGCTGACAAATTCACCCAAATGTATATTTCTCTTGTGTACTTTCTCTCTCTTTTAAATCCCCATTGTGGGTAACACACGCCATAGTGTGTTGGTCCGTTATACTAAGTTCTAATCAATAGCCTAGAATGTGTTTTGTCTATATGTATGTTTAATCATCGATAGATGATAGATATAGATAGATAGATATATAGAGCTGTTATATTATCTATGAGGAGAGGTATAGATATAGATATATAGAGCTGTTATATTATCTATGAGGAGAGGTATAGATATATAGAGCTGTTATATTATCTATGAGGAGAGGTATAGATATATAGAGCTGTTATATTATCTATGAGGAGAGGTATAGATATATAGAGCTGTTATATTATCTATGAGGAGAGGTATAGATATATAGAGCTGTTATATTATCTATGAGGAGAGGTATAGATATATAGAGCTGTTATATTATCTATGAGGAGAGGTATAGATATGGAGCTGTTATATTATCTATGAGGAGAGGTATAGATATATAGAGCTGTTATATTATCTATGAGGGGAGGTATAGATATAGATATAGAGCTGTTATATTATCTATGAGGGGAGGTATAGATATAGATATAGAGCTGTTATATTATCAATGAGGAGAGGTATAGATATAGATACAGAGCTGTTATATTATCTATGAGGAGAGGTATAGATATAGAGCTGTTATATTATCTATGAGGGGAGGTATAGATATAGATACAGAGCTGTTATATTATCTATGCAGAGAGGTATAGATATAGAGCTGTTATATTATCTATGAGGGGAGGTATAGATATAGAGCTGTGATATTATCTATGAGGGGAGGTATAGATATAGAGCTGTTATATTATCTATGAGGAGCGGTATAGATATAGAACTGTTATATTATCTATGAGGAGAGGTATAGATATAGATATAGAGCTGTTATATTATCTATGAGGAGAGGTATAGATATAGATATAGAGCTGTTATATTATCTATGAGGAGAGGTATAGATATAGAGCTGTTATATTATCTATACAGAGAGGTATAGATATAGAGCTGTTATATTATCTATGAGGGGAGGTATAGATATAGAGCTGTGATATTATCTATGAGGGGAGGTATAGATATAGAGCTGTTATATTATCTATGAGGAGCGGTATAGATATAGAACTGTTATATTATCTATGAGGAGAGGTATAGATATAGATATAGAGCTGTTATATTATCTATGAGGAGAGGTATAGATATAGATATAGAGCTGTTATATTATCTATGAGGAGAGGTATAGATATAGAGCTGTTATATTATCTATACAGAGAGGTATAGATATAGAGCTGTTATATTATCTATGAGGGGAGGTATAGATATAGAGCTGTGATATTATCTATGAGGGGAGGTATAGATATAGAGCTGTTATATTATCTATGAGGAGCGGTATAGATATAGAGCTGTTATATTATCTATGAGGGGAGGTATATATATAGATATAGAGCTGTTATATTATCTATCAAATCAAATCAAATCAAATTTATTTATATAGAGCTGTTATATTAAAACCCCAAACAGCAAACAATCTATGAGGAGAGGAGAGGTATATATATAGAGCTGTTATATTATCTATGGGGAGAGGTATATATATAGAGCTGTTATATTATCTATGAGGGGAGGTATAGATATAGATATAGAGCTGTTATATTATCAATGAGGAGAGGTATAGATATAGATACAGAGCTGTTATATTATCTATGAGGAGAGGTATAGATATAGAGCTGTTATATTATCTATGAGGGGAGGTATAGACATAGATATAGAGCTGTTATATTATCTATGAGGGGAGGTATAGATATAGATATAGAGCTGTTATATTATCTATGAGGGGAGGTATAGATATAGATATAGAGCTGTTATATTATCTATGAGGGGAGGTATAGATATGGAGATGTTATATTATCTATAAGGGGAGGAATAGATATATATATATAGAGCTGTTATATTATCTATGAGGGGAAGTATAGATATAGATACAGAGCTGTTATATTATCTATGAGGGGAGGTACAGATAGATAATATAACTGCTCTATATTATCTATGAGGGGAGGTATAGATAGATAATATAACAGCTCTATATTATCTATGAGGGGAGGTATAGATATATATAGATATAGAGCTGTTATATTATCTATGAGGGGAAGTATAGATATAGATACAGAGCTGTTATATTATCTATGAGGGGAGGTACAGATAGATAATATAACTGCTCTATATTATCTATGAGGGGAGGTATAGATATATATAGATATAGAGCTGTTATATTATCTATGAGGGGAGGTACAGATAGATAATATAACAGCTCCATATTATCTATGAGGGGAGGTATAGATAGATAATATAACAGCTCTATATTATCTATGAGGGGAGGTATAGATAGATAATATAACTGCTCTATATTATCTATGAGGGGAGGTATAGATAGATAATATAACAGCTCTATATTATCTATGAGGGGGAGTATAGATAGATAATATAACTGCTCTATATTATCTATGAGATAATATAACAGCTCTATATTATCTATGAGGGGAGGTATAGATATATATAGATATAGAGCTGTTATATTATCTATGAGGGGAGGTACAGATAGATAATATAACAGCTCCATATTATCTATGAGGGGAGGTATAGATAGATAATATAACAGCTCTATATTATCTATGAGGGGAGGTATAGATAGATAATATAACTGCTCTATATTATCTATGAGGGGAGGTATAGATAGATAATATAACAGCTCTATATTATCTATGAGGGGAGGTATAGATATATATAGATATAGAGCTGTTATATTATCTATGAGGGGAGGTATAGCAAAGTCGATATCCACATTTATAAACATAGTTATTTGTGGTGAAAAACATTAATCTGAAGAAGAAAGGAGCAGAAGATAAGGGTGAAAAGAGACGATCCAGTTTGATCGGAACACTCTGAGACTGCTGGACTCCTGACGGCTCAGAGGACGAAGTCGTAAATGTAAATGTCTTTATCTGTAATGTCCAACTCATTGTCATCATCCCAGTTATTAAAATACAGAGAAAAAAGGAATAATTCTATAATTATAATATAATAATTCTATAATTATAAAAATTATATAATTATAATAGAATAATTCTATAATTCTAATATAATAATTCTATAATAAGCTCTGAGTTGAGTTTTATGGTCACTGGACCTTGTATCTCCAAGGCCTTGTCGGAGTGGTTCATCTTTGGGAAAGCAATTAGCAACACCTATCCATTGGTCTGAGGAGAGGAGAGGAGAGGAGAGGAGAGGAGAGGAGAGGAGAGGAGAGGAGAGGAGAGGAGAGGAGAGGAGAGGAGAGGAGAGGAGAGGAGAGGAGAGGAGAGGAGAGGAGAGGAGAGGAGAGGAGAGGAGAGGAGAGGAGAGGAGAGAGATTTGCTGCTCTGTGTTGGATTGGCTGCACTTGTCACAAGGACTAAAGTGAGCAGTGAGACCCTTACTCAGCAGACAGAGAGAGAGAAAGTGAGAGAGATGGAGTGAGAGAAATGGAGAGGAGAGGGAGAAAGATAAATGGGGGAGAGAGAGAGAGTGAGAGAGATGGAGTGAGAGAGAAATGGAGAGGAGAGGGAGAATGATAGAGGGGGGAGAGAGAGAGAGAGAGAGAGAGAGAGAGAGAGAGAGAGAGAGAGAGAGAGAGAGAGAGAGAGAGAGAGAGAGAGATGGTATATTAAATTAAATTATCAAATATACAGACCACAAATTCAAATTGGCAATACTCAAACTCTTCAACATGATGATTTTCCCCGTTATTTGGAACCAAGGATTGATCAGACCAACCGAGAGAAATATGACCCAAATAATTTAAGGAATTCGCGTTAACAGCAACTTGGAGATAATTCTCTGCAGTATGATAAATAGCAGAAAACTTTGATTCCTTGATGAACACAATGTCCTGAGCAGATTGGATTTTTAACAAATTACCACAACAGACCACATGTACTGTATACCCTCCACACTAACTGAAAAACAAACAAAACAAAGGCAAAATCTACTCATGTTTTGTAGACTTCAAACCACTGGTGATATCATCTGAGTGTGACGTATGTTATTTATTATCTACCCAATTTTGTGGTATCCAATTGGTAGTTACAGTCTTGTCTCAAAACACTGAAAGCTGAACGAGAGACCTCGTTTTATTGTTTTTGTAACGCTGACAGTTTTTCTACATTTATTTTATTTTGGATCCTGTTGGGCTTAGTTGCTGGGAGCGCTGCTGCTTGTCCTGGGATCCCACCGGGTTCTGCAGCGAGAGACACGGAAGCCCAGCTATCCTAACTGGCTCGGAGGTCTCAAATGGAGGTCACTATTGAATGTTTCCAGTGCTGTAAGAGCTGTGTTTACTTTGCTTTGTTCTGGGACAATGTGGAATGCGCTGACTTTCAATGTAGCAACTGCTTGCCTGCGGAGGAAGCGGCGAAGTGCGAAGTGGCTACTCATAGCAAGCAAGTAAAAAACCTACACAAGATTCAGGGGAGTCCACGCCTGCCTACTTGTTCTTTTTCTTCCACCCCATTAGCCGGATGCAGCTCTGATCTGGTGGAAGCGGCACTGCCGTGTCGGCTCTCCACAGCCGACTGGCCGGTGCTCAGCAGGCTTCCATCCCCAAAAGGGTCTCCCCCTTCCCTTGAGAATGGAGCTGTTCTCAAGCCAACCAACCAGCAATGGAGATACGTCACTCGCCGTAGAAGTTGAAGACAGCGTCCTCTGGCAACAGGGGTCTCCTTAAAGATGTTGAGCCCGGACCTGACACAGACCAGAAACAGCCTCAACAGAGGTTCCAGTGCCTTATTCCTTGGGGGCTTCCCATTCAAGATCAGATCCGGAGGTACCTGAGTCTTCATTCTCTGTTCTGTCACCCTCTCCAGTGGATTCTACCTCGTGTTCAGATCCTCGGAGCTTCTACCCTCATCAGACCGTGAGTTTGCCTGATAGACCGGCCCATTGAACACCACCAGCTGTCATCATAGGCAGCTCTATGGTGAGAAACATCTCGGTCCCCAAGGCAAAGATCCTGTTCTACACAGGTGCACGAGTACAGGACATAACAAGGCTCTTCTGACTGTTCTACCACAGATGCCGGGAGTTAACACAGTGTTAGTCCATGTGGGGTCAAACGACATCAGGACGGCTAGCTCGGAACATCTGAAATTTGAATTTAAAGAACTGATTTTAGCATTAAAAGACTCAACCATCGTTGGGCCGTGGGTGTGAAAGATTCAGCAGGCTACTAGCCTTACACATCTGGCAAAAAGACTGTAGCTCTGCTGGAGTCACGTTTATTGATGACTTTGACACCTTCTGGAAACAGAAGATACTCTACAGGAATGACAGAGTCATTCCAAATCAGCTTGGCTCCTGGACTCTGTCCACGCATTTCAAGGCTGAGTTGAAACAATGACTTATCAATGACCCAAGCCCAGCTCAGCTAATCTCTACGATTGTGACAATGAGTTGTCATAACGCTGCATTAAATGGGTATTTTCCTAGGGGCGTTGGCAGACACAATGTAAGTGACTTAATTTATGTCCATCTAACTGCCCTGAATACCTTTGTTAACGTGTTATGGCTGGGGGCAGTATTGAGTAGCTTGGATGAATAAAGGTGCCCAGAGTAAACTGTCTGCTACTCAGGCCCCGTTGCTAATATACTTTTAGAGTTTGGGATTTACAAACTTTTCATTATTAGTTACATTGTTTTAGTTTGAACGTGCAGACTTTTCTTTAAATTATTGTTTTATGTAGGATGCTACATTCTTGACCAGTTGCAATTGTAAGTAGGACTAATAAAAATAAATCCTACTTCTATTAGGTTATTTTAAGTTATTTTATATACAGTTGAAGTCTGAAGTTTACATACACCTTAGCCAAATACATTTAAACTCAGTTTTCACAATTCCTGACATTTAATACTAGTAAAAGTTCCATGTCTCAGGTCAGTTAGGATCACCACTTTATTTTAAGAATGTGAAATGTCAAAATAATAGTTGAGAGAATGATTTATTTCAGCTTTCAATTATTTCATCAAATTCCCAGTGGGTCAGAAGTTTACATTCACTCAATTAGTATTTGGTAGCATTGACTTTAAAATGTTTCACTTGGGTCAAATGTTCTGGGTAGCCTTCCACAAGCTTCCCACAATAAGCTGGGTGAATTTTGGCCCATTCCTCCTGACAGAGCTGGTGTGACTGAGTCAGGTTTGTAGGCCTCCTTGCTCGCACACGCTTTTTTCAGTTCTGCCCACAAATGTTCTATGGGATTGAGGTCAGGGCTTTGTGATGGCCACTCCAATAGCTTGACTTTGTTGTCTTTAAGCCGTTTTGACACAACTTTGGAAGGTTGCTTAGGGTCATTGTCCATTTGGAAGACCCATTCGTGACCAAGCTTTAACTTCCTGACTGATGTCTTGAGATGTTGCTTCAATATATTCACATAATTATCCTGCCTCATAATGCCATCTATTTTGTGAAGTGCACCAGTCCCTCCTGCAGCAATGCACACCCACAACATGAGGTATTTTATAACAAATCCCACTTCTATTAGGCCATACAGTGCCTTGCGAAAGTATTCGGACCCCTTGAACTTTGCAACCTTTTGCCACATTTCAGGCTTCAAATCAAATCAAATTTTATTTGTCACATACACATGGTTAGCAGATGTTAATGCGAGTGTAGCGAAATGCTTGTGCTTCTAGTTCCGACAATGCAGTGATAACCAACATGTAATCTAACTAACAATTCCAAAACTACTGTATTATACACAGTGTAAGGGGATAAAGAATATGTACATAAGGATATATGAATGAGTGATGGTACAGGGCAGCATACAGTAGATGGTATCGAGTACAGTATATACATATGAGATGAGTATGTAAACAAAGTGGCATAGTTAAAGTGGCTAGTGATACATGTATTACATAAGGATGCAGTCGATGATATAGAGTACAGTATATACGTATGCATATGAGATGAATAATGTAGGGTAAGTAACATTATATAAGGTAGCATTGTTTAAAGTGGCTAGTGATATATTTACATCATTTCCCATCAATTCCCATTATTAAAGTGGCTGGAGTTGGGTCAGTGTCAATGACAGTGTGTTGGCAGCAGCCACTCAATGTTAGTGGTGGCTGTTTAACAGTCTGATGGCCTTGAGATAGAAGCTGTTTTTCAGTCTCTCGGTCCCAGCTTTGATGCACCTGTACTGACCTCGCCTTCTGGATGATAGCGGGGTGAACAGGCAGTGGCTCGGGTGGTTGATGTCCTTGATGATCTTTATGGCCTTCCTGTAACATCGGGTGGTGTAGGTGTCCTGGAGGGCAGGTAGTTTGCCCCCGGTGATGCGTTGTGCAGACCTCACTACCCTCTGGAGAGCCTTACGGTTGAGGGCGGAGCAGTTGCCGTACCAGGCGGTGATACAGCCCGCCAGGATGCATCTGTAGAAGTTTGTGAGTGCTTTTGGTGACAAGCCGAATTTCTTCAGCCTCCTGAGGTTGAAGAGGCGCTGCTGCGCCTTATTCACGACGCTGTCAGTGTGAGTGGACCAATTCAGTTTGTCTGTGATGTGTATGCCGAGGAACTTAAAACTTGCTACCCTCTCCACTACTGTTCCATCGATGTGGGTAGGGGGGGTGTTCCCTCTGCTGTTTCCTGAAGTCCACAATCATCTCCTTAGTTTTGTTGACATTGAGTGTGAGGTTATTGTCCTGACACCACACTCCGAGGGCCCTCACCTCCTCCCTGTAGGCCGTCTCGTCGTTGTTGGTAATCAAGCCTACCACTGTTGTGTCGTCCGCAAACTTGATGATTGAGTTGGAGGCGTGCGTGGCCACGCAGTCGTGGGTGAACAGGGAGTACAGGAGAGGGCTCAGAATGCACCCTTGTGGGGCCCTCGTGTTGAGGATCAGCTGGGAGGAGATGTTGTTGCCTACCCTCACCACCTGGGGGCGGCCCGTCAGGAAGTCCAGTACCCAGTTGCACAGGGCGGGGTCGAGACCCAGGGTCTCAAGCTTGATGACGAGCTTGGAGGGTACTATGGTGTTGAATGCCGAGCTGTAGTCGACGAACAGCATTCTCACATAGGTATTCCTCTTGTCCAGGTGGGTTAGGGCAGTGTGCAGTGTGGTTGAGATTGCATCGTCTGTGGACCTATTTGGGCGGTAAGCAAATTGGAGTGGGTCTAGTGTGTCAGGTAGGGTGGAGGTGATACGGTCCTTGACTAGTCTCTCAAATCCTTCCAGGATACCCGGGCCAGGTCGATTAGAAAGGCCTGCTTGCTGAAGTGATTTAGGGTGCGTTTGACAGTGGTGAGGGGTGGTCGTTTGACCGCAGTCCCATTACAGACGCAAGCAATGAGGCAGTGATCGCTGAGATCCTGGTTGAAGACAGCAGAGGTGTATTCGGAGGGCAAGTTGGTTAGGATGATATCTATGAGGGTGCCTGTGTTTACAGATTTGGAGTTGTACCTGGTAGGTTCATTGATCATTTGTGTGAGATTGAGAGCATCAAGCTTAGATTGTAGGATGGCCGGGGTGTTAAGCATGTCCCAATTTAGGTCACCTAGCAGCACGAGCTCTGAAGATAGATAGGGGGCAATCAATTCACATATGGTGTCCAGGGCACAGCTGGGGACAGAAGGTGGTCTATCCAAGCGGCAACGGTGAGAGACTTGTTTCTGGAAAGATGGATTTTTTAAAAGTAGAAGCTCAAATTGTTTGGGCACAGACCTGGATAGTATGACATAACTCTGCAGGCTAGCTCCTCCCCTTTGGCAGTTCTATCTTGTCGGAAAATGTTATAGTTAGGGTGGGTATTTTGAGGGGTTTTGGTGGCCTTCTTATGCCAGGACTCAGACATGACTAGGACATCCGGGTTGGCAGAGTTTGCTAAAGCAGTAAGTGAAACAAATTTAGGGAGGAGGCTTCTAATGTTAACATGCATGAAACCAAGGCTTTTACAGTTACAAAAGTCAATAAATGAGAGCACCTGAGGAGTAGGAGTAGAGTTAGGCACAGCTGGGCCTGGATTAACCTCTACATCACCAGAGGAACAGAGGAGGAGTAAGATAATGGTACGGCTAAAGGCTATAAGAACTGGTCGTCTAGTGAGTTCGGAACAGAGAGTTAAAGGAGCAGGTTTCTGGGCGCAGTAAGATAGATTCAAGGCATAATGTACAGACAAAGGTGTGGGAAGATGTGAATTCTTTGGGGGTAAACCTATGCATTGAGTGATGATTAAAGATGGTTTGTCTCTAGAGACATCAATTAACCTCTTGCTCCTACCTGACACGCAGGCGTCCCATCTAGACATCTGGAAATGCAAATACGCTACGCTAAATGCTAATAGCACTCGTTAAAACTCAAACATTCATTAAAATACACATGCAGGGTATTGAATTAAAGCTACACTCGTTGTGAATCCAGGCAACAAGTCAGATTTTTAAAATGCTTTTAGGCAAAAGCATGAGAAGCTATTATCTGATAGCATGTAACACCCCAAAAGACCCGCAGGGGACATAAACAAAATAATTAGCATAGTCGGCGCTACACAAAACGCACAAATAAAATATAAAACATTCATTACCTTTGACCATCTTCTTTGTTGGCACTCCTAGATGTCCCATAAACATCACTATTGGGTCTTTTTTTAGATTAAATCGGTCCATATATAGCCTAGATATCGATCTATGAAGACTGTGTGATCAACGAAAAAAATAGCGTTTTATAACATAACGTCATTTTTTAAATTAAAAAAGTCGACGATAAACTTTCACAAAACACTTTGAAATACTTTTGTAATGCAACTTTAGGTATTAATAAACCCTTATAAGCGATCAAATTGATCACAAGGCGATGTATATTCTATAGCTGTACGTCTGGAAATAATGTCCGGGTAAATCTCAACCAAAATATCCGGTCAGAGACCGGAAGAACTGCGCTGCCTTGTGTCTGTTTGACCAAGACAGCTAGCCGGCCGGGGATAGCAGCCTAGCAGAAAGACCTTAGAAGGACGTCGCGACGGAAGAAGTCTGTTGTAGCCCCCTCATGCGGTGACATCGGCAGATCATTTGTGATGGATCAGCAGAGCTCTGTGTAGTAAAAGGGTCCAGGCCAATTGGCAAGTAGCCTGAAAAAATTGGCTGATGGACTACTTCAGCTAACAGTCCGGTATGCTCTAGACAGCTAGCGGGCCGCGGCTAGCAGGATAGCAGGATAGCAGGTTGGCATTCAGCGAACGTCGCAACGGAGGAGCCTGTTGAAAACCGAATCGGCAATAAAAGGGGTCCAGGCCAATTGACAGAATAGGTATTGTAGCTCAAGGAGCGGCTGATGGACCTCTTCAACTTGCCGGGAGATGGGCCAAGCATAGGCTAGCTCCAGGCTAATTGGCGCTTGCTTGGTGCTTGCTTAGGTACGGAGACGTTAGCCAGGAGAAGCCAGTCGGATAGCAGCTAGCTAGCAGCGATGATCCAGGTGAAGAGGTTCCAAACTTGAGGTAGGAATCTGCGGATAAACTCTGGGTTGATTCGGGCTATGCAGACTGGCAGGAGTTGTCCGGGCTAAAGGTTAGCTGATGACCACTAGCGGTAGCTAGCTGACTACTAGCTAATAGCTAGTTAGCTGGCTAGGTTCTGTTGGGGGTTCCGGGTTCTAAAGTAAAGAAAATAACAGATCCATACCACATTGGGTGAGGCGGGTTGCAGGAGTGTATGTTGAAGTTGGGGTTAAGAAAAATATATGTAAAGATATACACGCCAAGACGAAGACAAAAGACGCCTGACTGCTACACCATCTTGGATTTACTAATGTGACAATGTAAGTCATTTAACTTGCCAAGTCAATAAAGTCTACTGAATTTTGAGAGAGAGAGAGAGAGAGAGAGAGAGAGAGAGAGAGAGAGAGAGAGAGAGAGAGAGAGAGAGAGAGAGAGAGAGAGAGAGAAAGAGAGAGGTTGGCATGAAGGAATGCCCTGAATAGGTTGTTATGTAAAATTCTCAGCACCCTTTGATGGTAGGTAGAAGAGAAGGATGGGAGAGCGTGACAGAGAGAGAGAGAGCAATTGTCTATTCCATTTGCTTTGGCAATGTAAACATGCTGTATGTTTCCCATGCCAATAAAACCCATTGAATTAAATTGAGAGAGAGAGGGTAAGTATTTAAAATATGTAGTAGCAATGTCTATTCTGTGAAAAAGTACTTTTGTAAAAATAAGGAAAACATATTTAAAAGATGCACAATGCAGAAATCACTCTGCCAATTCCTGGTTGCAAAAATTATAATAGTTTGCTTAAATTCAGTTTATGTGACAAAACAAAGCAAGTATATTGTAGAGAATCATTGTACCATCTAAATTACTGTGAAATATATTTTCCATAACTAACTTTTCCATTACTCTTGTATTTTCAGCTGTTTGAAACTGGTGTACAAAAAACGAAAGCAAAAGACCTATAACACATAGAATAGATCTACAGATTATTAAACTGGCTTTCAATGAGAATGACAGATCTATAACAATATGTCTATGTGAATTTTGTGGGGTCATCAAAAAATGTAGATAATGCCGTTTTAATTATTCTATCAACTGTTGTCATGTTTAAAATGTTTACAAACTTGAAGAACGTGAAGGCAAAATGATAAATTAGTCTGGTGGGGGTTTTACAGTGAAGATGAACTGTGACATTATTCAAACAAACTCCCCCCTTTCTGATGTCACTAAATGAGTTAATCTCTATTCTGAAACAGCAATGTAAACTAAATGAGTTAATCTCTATTCTGAAACATGGACAAAGCCCTTACCCGTGGTATATTGGCCATATATCACAAACCTCCCGAGGTGCCTTATTGCTATTATAAACTGGTTACCAACATAATTAGAGCAGTAAAAATAACTTTTGTCATACCGGTGGTATACTGATATACCATGGCTTTCAAACAACCAGCATTCAGGGCTCGAACCACCCAGTTTATAATCCCTCTTCTAAAACAGCAATGTAACTAAACGAGTTAATCCCTCTTCTAAAACAGCAATGTAACTAAACGAGTTAATCCCTCTTCTAAAACAGCAATGTAACTAAACGAGTTAATCCCTCTTCTAAAACAGCAATGTAACTAAACGAGTTAATCCCTCTTCTAAAACAGCAATGTAACTAAACGAGTTAATCCCTCTTCTAAAACAGCAATGTAACTAAACGAGTTAATCCCTCTTCAATGTAATTTGAGTAAATTATCTAGAGCACATCAGTGTTTACCATCAGATTAAAGAAACATTCTGTGTCACATCAGCAAGTTGAATGAACCCATTCCCCTCTATCTATCCCTATCCTCTAACCCTGTATATCCACACCGCTTAGCAGTTTACCCTCTGCGTGTAAAAAGAAAAGTGAAAAAACACATCTAAACATCAGAACAGAGCAGGCAGAACAGAGCTGTTTCCCCAACAGAACAGAGCAGGCAGAACAGAGCTGTTTCTCCATCAGAACAGAGCTGTTTCTCCAACAGAACAGAGCTGTTTCCCCAACAGAACAGAGCTGTTTCTCCAACAGAACAGAGCTGTTTCTCCAACAGAACAGAGCTGTTTCTCCAACAGAACAGAGCTGTTTCTCCAACAGAACAGAGCAGGCAGAACAGAGCTGTTTCTCCATCAGAACAGAGCTGTTTCTCCAACAGAACAGAGCTGTTTCCCCAACAGAACAGAGCTGTTTCTCCAACAGAACAGAGCTGTTTCCCCAACAGAACAGAGCTGTGTCATGTTTGTCATTTATTGTCATGTCTTGTCCCTGTGCTCCCCATGCTATTCGTTTCCCTCTGCTGGTCTTGTTTGGTTCTATCCCTCTCTCTCCCCCTCCCTCTCTCACTCTCTCGCTCTCTCTTCTCTCTGTCGTTCCGTTCCTGCTCCCAGCTGTTCCTATTCCCCTAATCATCATTTAGTCTTCCCACACCTGTTCCCGATCCTTTCCCCTGATTAGAGTCCCTATTTATTCCTTTGTGATCCGTTCCTGTGCCGTCGGTTCCTTGTATTGTATTCACCATGCTGTGATTGCGTTTCGCCCTGTCCTGTCGTGTTTTTTGCCGTGATTGTGTATCACCCTGTCCTGTCGTGTTTTGTGCCTTCATCAGACGCTGCGTGTGAGCAGGTGTCTCAGTCGACTACGGCCTGCGCCTACCCGAAGCGACCTGCAGTCTGTGGCCGCTTCTCCAGTTGTTTTCCCTTCTACAAATCTAGAGGATTTCAGTTATTCCGTTTTGAACATTAATAAACTCTGTTTCTGTTAAGTCGCGTTTGGGTCCTCTTTCACCTGCACGACAGAAGGAACCGACCAAGGAATGGACCCAGCGACTTCAGACGCTCGTTACACTGCCGTCGAGATCCAAGGAGCCATGCTCGGCAGACACGAGCAGGAATTGTCTGCTGCTCGCCAGGCCGTGGAAAACCTGGCTGCTCAGGTTTCCGACCTCTCTGGACAGTTCCAGAGTCTACGTCTCGTGCCACCTGTTACTTCCTGGCCTGCCGAGCCTCCAGAACCTAGGGTTAATAACCCACCTTGCTACTCCGGGCAGCCCACTGAATGCCGCTCCTTTCTCACGCAGTGTGAGATTGTGTTCTCTCTCCAACCCAACACATACTCTAGAGAGAGAGCTCGGGTTGCTTACGTCATTTCACTCCTTACTGGCCGGGCTCGAGAATGGGGCACAGCTATCTGGGAGGCAAGGGCTGTTTGCTCTAACGATTTCCAGAACTTTAAAGAGGAGATGATTCGGGTTTTTGACCGTTCAGTTTTTGGTGGGGAGGCTTCTAGGGCCCTGGCTTCCTTATGCCAGGGTGAACGGTCCATAACGGATTATTCCATTGAGTTTCGCACTCTTGCTGCCTCTAGTGAGTGGAACGAGCCGGCGCTGCTCGCTCGTTTTCTGGAGGGACTCCACGCTGTGGTTAAGGATGAGATTCTCTCCCGGGAGGTTCCTTCAGATGTGGACTCTTTGATTGCTCTCGCCATCCGCATAGAACGACGGGTAGATCTTCGTCACCGGGCTCGTGGAAGAGAGCTCGCATCAACGGTGTTTCCCTGCTCCGCATCGCAACCATCTCCCCCTCTGGCTTTGAGACTGAGCCCATGCAGCTGGGAGGGATTCGCATCTCGAATAAGGAGAGGGAACGGAGGATCACCAACCGCCTGTGCCTCTATTGTGGAGTTGCTGGACATTTTGTTAATTCATGTCCAGTAAAGCCAGAGCTCATCTGTAAGCGGAGGGCTACAGGTGAGCGCAACTACTCAAGTCTCTCCATCAAAGTCCTGTACTACTTTGTCGGTCCACCTACGCTGGACCGGTTCGGGCGCTACATGTAGTGCCTTGATAGACTCTGGGGCTGAGGGTTGTTTCATGGACGAAGCATGGGTTCGGAAACATGACATTCCTTTCAGAGAGTTAGATAAGCCTACGCCCATGTTCGCCTTAGATGGTAGTCATCTTCCCAGTATCAGATTTGAGACACTACCTTTAACCCTCACAGTATCTGGTAACCACAGTGAGACTATTTCTTTTTTGATTTTCCGTTCACCGTTTACACCTGTTGTTTTGGGTCATCCCTGGCTAGTATGTCATAATCCTTCTATTAATTGGTCTAGTAATTCTATCCTATCCTGGAACGTTTCTTGTCATGTGAAGTGTTTAATGTCTGCCATCCCTCCCGTTTCTTCTGTCCCTACTTCTCAGGAGGAACCTGGCGATTTGACAGGAGTGCCGGAGGAATATCATGATCTGCGCACGGTCTTCAGTCGGTCCCGAGCCAACTCCCTTCCTCCTCACCGGTCGTATGATTGTAGTATTGATCTCCTTCCGGGGACCACTCCTCCTCGAGGTAGACTATACTCTCTGTCGGCTCCCGAACGTAAGGCTCTCGAGGATTATTTGTCTGTGTCTCTTGACGCCGGTACCATAGTGCCTTCTTCCTCTCCGGCCGGGGCGGGGTTCTTTTTGTTAAGAAGAAGGACGGTACTCTGCGCCCCTGCGTGGATTATCGAGGGCTGAATGACATAACGGTTAAGAATCGTTATCCGCTTCCCCTTATGTCATCAGCCTTCGAGATTCTGCAGGGAGCCAGGTGCTTTACTAAGTTGGACCTTCGTAACGCTTACCATCTCGTGCGCATCAGAGAGGGGACGAGTGGAAAACGGCGTTTAATACTCCGTTAGGGCATTTTGAGTACCGGGTTCTGCCGTTCGGTCTCGCCAATGCGCCAGCTGTTTTTCAGGCATTAGTTAATGATGTTCTGAGAGACATGCTGAACATTTTTGTTTTTGTTTATCTTGACGATATCCTGATTTTTTTCTCCGTCACTCGAGATTCATGTTCAGCACGTTCGACGTGTTCTACAGCGCCTTTTAGAGAATTGTCTCTACGTAAAGGCTGAGAAGTGCTCTTTTCATGTCTCCTCCGTTACTTTTCTCGGTTCCGTTATTTCCGCTGAAGGCATTCAGATGGATTCCGCTAAGGTCCAAGCTGTCAGTGATTGGCCCGTTCCAAGGTCACGTGTCGAGTTGCAGCGCTTTTAGGTTTCGCTAATTTCTATCGGCGTTTCATTCGTAATTTCGGTCAAGTTGCTGCCCCTCTCACAGCTCTTACTTCTGTCAAGACGTGTTTTAAGTGGTCCGGTTCCGCCCAGGGAGCTTTTGATCTTCTAAAAGAACGTTTACGTCCGCTCCTATCCTCGTTACTCCTGACGTCACTAGACAATTCATTGTCGAGGTTGACGCTTCAGAGGTAGGCGTGGGAGCCATTCTATCCCAGCGCTTCCAGTCTGACGATAAGGTTCATCCTTGCGCTTATTTTTCTCATCGCCTGTCGCCATCTGAGCGCAACTATGATGTGGGTAACCGTGAACTGCTCGCCATCCGCTTAGCCCTAGGCGAATGGCGACAGTGGTTGGAGGGGCGACCGTTCCTTTTGTCGTTTGGACAGACCATAAGAACCTTGAGTACATCCGTTCTGCCAAACGACTTAATGCCCGTCAAGCTCGTTGGGCGTTGTTTTTCGCTCGTTTCGAGTTTGTGATTTCTTACCGTCCGGGTAGCAAGAACACCAAGCCTGATGCCTTATCCCGTCTGTTTAGTTCTTCTGTGGCTTCTACTGATCCCGAGGGGATTCTTCCTTATGGGCGTGTTGTCGGGTTAACAGTCTGGGGAATTGAAAGACAGGTTAAGCAAGCACTCACGCACACTGCGTCGCCGCGCGCTTGTCCTAGTAACCTCCTTTCGTTCCTGTTTCCACTCGTCTGGCCGTTCTTCAGTGGGCTCACTCTGCCAAGTTAGCGGGTCATCCCGGTGTTCGAGGCACTCTTGCGTCTATTCGCCAGCGCTTTTGGTGGCCGACTCAGGAGCGTGACACGCGCCGTTTCGTGGCTGCCTGTTCGGACTGCGCGCAGACTAAGTCGGGTAACTCTCCTCCTGCCGGTCGTCTCAGACCGCTCCCCATTCCTTCTCGACCATGGTCTCACATTGCCTTAGACTTCATTACCGGTCTGCCTTTGTCTGCGGGGAAGACTGTGATTCTGACGGTTGTCGATAGGTTCTCTAAGGCGGCACATTTCATTCCCTCGCTAAACTTCCTTCCGCTAAGGAGACGGCACAAATCATTATTGAGAATGTATTCAGAATTCATGGCCTCCCGTTAGACGCCGTTTCAGACAGAGGTCCGCAATTCACGTCACAGTTTTGGAGGGAGTTCTGTCGTTTGATTGGTGCGTCCGTCAGTCTCTCTTCCGGGTTTCATCCCCAGTCTAACGGTCAAGCAGAGAGGGCCAATCAGACGATTGGTCGCATACTACGCAGCCTTTCTTTCAGAAACCCTGCGTCTTGGGCAGAACAGCTCCCCTGGGCAGAATACGCTCACAATTCGCTTCCTTCGTCTGCTACCGGGTTATCTCCGTTTCAGAGTAGTCTGGGTTACCAGCCTCCTCTGTTCTCATCCCAGCTTGCCGAGTCCAGCGTTCCCTCCGCTCAAGCGTTTGTCCAACGTTGTGAGCGCACCTGGAGGAGGGTGAGGTCTGCACTTTGCCGTTACAGGGCACAGACGGTGAGAGCCGCCAATAAACGCAGGATTAAGAGTCCAAGGTATTGTTGCGGCCAGAGAGTGTGGCTTTCCACTCGCAACCTTCCTCTTACGACAGCTTCTCGTAAGTTGACTCCGCGGTTCATTGGTCCGTTCCGTGTCTCCCAGGTCGTCAATCCTGTCGCTGTGCGACTGCTTCTTCCGCGACATCTTCGTCGCGTCCATCCTGTCTTCCATGTCTCCTGTGTTAAGCCCTTTCTTCGCACCCCGTTCGTCTTCCCTCCCCCCTCCCGTCCTTGTCGAGAGCGCACCTATTTACAAGGTACATAAAATTATGGACATGCGTTCTCGGGGACGGGGTCACCAATACCTAGTGGATTGGGAGGGTTACGGTCCTGAGGAGAGGAGTTGGGTTCCGTCTCGGGACGTGCTGGACCGTTCGCTCATCGATGATTTCCTCCGTTGCCGCCAGGATTCCTCCTCGAGTGCGCCAGGAGGCGCTCGGTGAGTGGGGGGTACTGTCATGTTTGTCATTTATTGTCATGTCTTGTCCCTGTGCTCCCCATGCTATTCGTTTCCCTCTGCTGGTCTTGTTTGGTTCTATCCCTCTCTCTCCCCCTCCCTCTCTCACTCTCTCGCTCTCTCTTCTCTCTGTCGTTCCGTTCCTGCTCCCAGCTGTTCCTATTCCCCTAATCATCATTTAGTCTTCCCACACCTGTTCCCGATCCTTTCCCCTGATTAGAGTCCCTATTTATTCCTTTGTGATCCGTTCCTGTGCCGTCGGTTCCTTGTATTGTATTCACCATGCTGTGATTGCGTTTCGCCCTGTCCTGTCGTGTTTTTTGCCGTGATTGTGTATCACCCTGTCCTGTCGTGTTTTGTGCCTTCATCAGACGCTGCGTGTGAGCAGGTGTCTCAGTCGACTACGGCCTGCGCCTACCCGAAGCGACCTGCAGTCTGTGGCCGCTTCTCCAGTTGTTTTCCCTTCTACAAATCTAGAGGATTTCAGTTATTCCGTTTTGAACATTAATAAACTCTGTTTCTGTTAAGTCGCGTTTGGGTCCTCTTTCACCTGCACGACAAGCTGTTTCTCCAACAGAACAGAGCTGTTTCTCCAACAGAACAGAACTGTTTCTCCAACAGAACAGAGCAGGCAGAACAGAGCTGTTTCTCCATCAGAACAGAGCTGTTTCTCCAACAGAACAGAGCAGGCAGAACAGAGCTGTTTCCCCAACAGAACAGAGCAGGCAGAACAGAGCTGTTTCTCCATCAGAACAGAGCTGTTTCCCCAACAGAACAGAGCTGTTTCTCCAACAGAACAGAGCTGTTTCTCCAACAGAACAGAGCAGGCAGAACAGAGCTGTTCCCCCAACAGAACAGAGCTGATTCTCCAACAGAACAGAGCAGGCAGAACAGAGCTGTTTCCCCAACAGAGCAGAGCTGATTCTCCAACAGAACAGAGCTGTTTCTCCATCAGAACAGAGCTGTTTCTCCAACAGAACAGAGCAGGCAGAACAGAGCTGTTTCTCCATCAGAACAGAGCTGTTTCCCCAACAGAACAGAGCTGTTTCCCCAACAGAACAGAGCAGGCAGAACAGAGCTGTTTCTCCAACAGAACAGAGCTGTTTCCCCAACAGAACAGAGCTGTTTCTCCATCAGAACAGAGCTGTTTCCCCAACAGAACAGAGCAGCCAGAACAGAGCTGTTTCTCCAACAGAACAGAGCTGTTACCCCAAAAGAACAGAGCTGTTTCTCCAACAGAACAGAGCAGGCAGAACAGAGCTGTTTCTCCAACAGAACAGAGCAGGCAGAACAGAGCTGTTTCTCCAACAGAACAGAGCTGTTTCTCCAACAGAACAGAGCTGTTTCTCCAACAGAACAGAGCAGGCAGAACAGAGCTGTTTCTCCAACAGAACAGAGCAGGCAGAACAGAGCTGTTTCTCCATCAGAACAGAGCTGTTTCTCCAACAGAACAGAGCAGGCAGAACAGAGCTGTTTCCCCAACAGAACAGAGCTGTTTCTCCAATAGAACAGAGCTGTTTCTCCAACAGAAGAGAGCTGTTTCTCCAACAGAACAGAGCTGTTTCTCCAACAGAACAGAGCTGTTTCCCCAACAGAACAGAGCTGTTTCCCCAACAGAACAGAGCTGTTTCCCCAACAGAACAGAGCTGCTTCTCCAACAGAACAGAGCAGGCAGAACAGAGCTGTTTCCCCAACAGAACAGAGCTGTTTCCCCAACAGAACAGAGCAGGCAGAACAGAGCTGTTTCCCCAACAGAACAGAGCTGTTTCCCCAACAGAACATAGCTGTTTCTCCAACAGAACAGAGCTGTTTCTCCAACAGAACAGAGCTGTTTCTCCAACAGAACAGAGCAGGCAGAACAGAGCTGTTACCCCAACAGAACAGAGCTGTTTCTCCAACACAACAGAGCTGTTTCTCCAACAGAACAGAGCAGGCAGAACAGAGCTGTTTCCCCAACAGAACAGAGCTGTTTCTCCAACAGAACATAGCTGTTTCTCCAACAGAACAGAGCTGTTTCTCCAACAGAACAGAGCTGTTTCTCCAACAGAACAGAGCAGGCAGAACAGAGCTGTTACCCCAACAGAACAGAGCTGTTTCTCCAACAGAACAGAGCTGTTTCTCCAACAGAACAGAGCTGTTTCTCCAACAGAACAGAGCTGTTTCTCCAACAGAACAGAGCAGGCAGAACAGAGCTGTTTCTCCAACAGAACAGAGCTGTTTCCCCAACAGAACAGAGCAGGCAGAACAGAGCTGTTTCTCCAACAGAACAGAGCTGTTTCTCCAACAGAACAGAGCAGGCAGAACAGAGCTGTTTCTCCAACAGAACAGAGCTGTTTCTCCAACAGAACAGAGCAGGCAGAACAGAGCTGTTTCTCCAACAGAACAGAGCAGGCAGAACAGAGCTGTTTCTCCAACAGAACAGAGCTGTTTCTCCAACACAACAGAGCTGTTTCTCCAACAGAACAGAGCAGGCAGAACAGAGCTGTTTCCCCAACAGAACAGAGCTGTTTCTCCAACACAACAGAGCTGTTTCTCCAACAGAACAGAGCAGGCAGAACAGAGCTGTTTCCCCAACAGAACAGAGCTGTTTCTCCAACAGAACAGAGCTGTTTCTCCAACAGAACAGAGCTGTTTCTCCAACAGAACAGAGCTGTTTCTCCAACAGAACAGAGCTGTTACCCCAACAGAACAGAGCTGTTTCTCCAACAGAACAGAGCAGGCAGAACAGAGCTGTTTCTCCAACAGAACAGAGCTGTTTCTCCAACAGAACAGAGCTGTTTCTCCAACAGAACAGAGCGGTTTCTCCAACAGAACAGAGCTGTTTCCACAACAGAACAGAGCTGTTTCCCCAACAGAACAGAGCACGCAGAACAGAGCTGTTTCCCCAACAGAACAGAGCTGTTTCTCCAACAGAACAGAGCAGGCAGAACAGAGCTGTTACCCAACAGAACAGAGCTGTTTCCCCAACAGAACAGAGCTGTTTCTCCAACAGAACAGAGCAGGCAGAACAGAGCTGTTTCCCCAACAGAACAGAGCTGTTTCCCCAACAGAACAGAGCTGTTTCTCCAACAGAACAGAGCTGTTTCCCCAACAGAACAGAGCTGTTTCTCCAACAGAACAGAGCAGGCAGAACAGAGCTGTTTCTCCAACAGAACAGAGCTGTTTCTCCAACAGAACAGAGCAGGCAGAACAGAGCTGTTTCTCCAACAGAACAGAGCTGTTTCCCCAACAGAACAGAGCTGTTTCCCCAACAGAACAGAGCTGTTTCCCCAACAGAACAGAGCTGTTTCCCCAACAGAACAGAGCAGGCAGAACAGAGCTGTTTCCCCAACAGAACAGAGCAGGCAGAACAGAGCTGTTTGACCAACAGAACAGAGCTGGTTCCCAACAAAACAGAGCTGTTTCTCCAACAGAACAGAGCAGGCAGAACAGAGCTGTTTCCCCAACAGAGCAGGCAGAACAGAGCTGTTTCCCCAACAGAGCAGGCAGAACAGAGCTGTTTCCCCAACAAAACAGAGCTGTTTCCCCAACAGAACAGAGCTGTTTCCCCAACAGAACAGAGCTGTTTCCCCAACAGAACAGAGCTGGGAGAAAATATCTGTTTCCCAGCACCAGGGAGAGGAGGCTAACACAGTGCTAGGACCAGGCTAACAGCACCAGGCTAATGGCTAACGATACCAGGGAGGGCAGGTTAACACAGTGCTAGGACCAGGCTAACAGCACCAGGCTAATGGCTAACGATACCAGGGAGGGCAGGTTAACACAGTGCTAGGACCAGGCTAACAGCACCAGGCTAACAGCACCAGGCTAATGACTAACGATACCAGGGAGGGCAGGTTAACACAGTGCTAGGACCAGGCTAACAGCACCAGGCAAATTTTTATGTATTTGTTTTATTTCACCTTTATTTAACCAGGTAGGCAAGTTGAGAATAAGTTCTCATTTACAATTGCGAGCTGGCCAAGATAAAGCAAAGCAGTTCAACACATACAACGACACAGAGTTACACATGGAGTAAAACAAACATACAGTCAATAATACAGTAGAAACAAGACTATATACGATGTAAGCAAATGAGGTGAGAAGGGAGGTAAAGGCAAAAAAGGCCATGGTGGAAAAGTAAATACAATATAGCAAGTAAAACACTGGAATGGTAGATTTGCAGTGGAAGAATGTGCAAAGTAGAAATAAAAATAAATGGGGTGCAAAGGAGCAAAATACATTAATTAATTAAATACAGTAGGGAAAGAGGTAGTTGTTTGGGCTAAATTATAGGTGGGCTATGTACAGGTGCAGTAATCTGTGAGCTGCTATGACAGTTGGTGCTTAAAGCTAGAGAGGGAGATAAGTGTTTCCAGTTTCAGAGATTTTTGTAGTTCGTTCCAGTCATTGGCAGCAGAGAACTGGATGGAGAGGTGGCCAAAGAAAGAATTGGTTTTGGGGGTGACCAGAGAGATATGCTGCTGGAGCGCGTGCTACAGGTGGGTGATGCTATGGTGACCAGCGAGCTGAGATAAGGGGGGACTTTACCTAGCAGGGTCTTGTAGATGACATGGAGCCAGTGGGTTTGACGACGAGTATGAAGCGAGGGCCAGCCAACGAGAGCGTACAGGTCGCAATGGTGGGTAGTATATGGGGCTTTGGTGACAAAACGGATTGCACTGTGATAGACTGCATCCAATTTGTTGAGTAGGGTATTGGAGGCTATTTTATAAATGACATCGCCGAAGTTGAGGATTGGTAGGATGGTTAGTTTTACAAGGGTGTGTTTGGCAGCATGAGTGAAGGATGCTTTGTTGCGAAATAGGAAGCCAATTTTAGATTTAACTTTGGATTGGAGATGTTTGATATGGGTCTGGAAGGAGAGTTTACAGTCTAACCAGACACCTAGGCATTTGTAGTTGTCCACGTATTCTAAGTCAGAGCCGTCCAGAGTAGTGATGTTGGACAGGCCGGCAGATGCAGGCAGCGATCGGGTGAAGAGCATGCATTTAGTTTTACTGGTATTTAAGAGCAGTTGGAGGCCACGGAAGGAGAGTTGTATGGCATTGAAGCCTGTCTGGAGGTTAGTTAACACAGTGTCCAAAGAAGGGCCAGAAGTATACAGAATGGTGTCGTCTGCGTAGAGGTGGATCAGAGACTCACCGGCAGCAAGAGCGACATCATTGATGTATACAGAGAAGAGAGTCGGTCCAAGAATTGAACCCTGTGGCACCCCCATAGAGACTGCCAGAGGTCCGGACAGCAGACCCTCCGATTTGACACACTGAACTCTATCACAGAAATAGTTGGTGCACCAGGCGAGGTGGTCATTTGAGAAACCAAGGCTGTCGAGTCTGCCGATGAGGATGTGGTGATTCACAGAGTCGAAAGCCTTGGCCAGATCAATGAATACGGCTGCACAGTATTGTTTCTTATCGATGGCGGTTAAGATATCGTTTAGGACCTTGAGCGTGGCTGAGGTGCACCCATGACCAGCTCTGAAACCAGATTGCATAGCAGAGAAGGTATGGTGAGATTCGAAATGGTCGGTAATCTGTTTGTTGACTTGGCTTTCGAAGACCTTAGAAAGGCAGGGTAGGATAGATATAGGTCTGTAGCAGTTTGGGTCAAGAGTGTCCCCCCCTTTGAAGCGGGGGATGACTGCAGCTGCTTTCTAATCTTTGGGAATCTCAGATGACAGGAAAGAGAGGTTGAACAGGCTAGTAATAGGGTGGCAACAATTTTGGCAGGTAATTTTAGAAAGAAGGGGTCCAGATTGTCTAGCCCGGCTGATTTGTAGGGGTCCAGATTTTGCAGCTTTTTCATTACATCAGCTGACTGGATTTGGGAGAAGGAGAAATGGGGAAGGCTTGGGCGAGTTGCTGTGGGGGGTGCAGTGCTGTTGACCGGGGTAGGAATAGCCAGGTGGAAAGCATGGCCAGCCGTAGAAAAATGCTTATTGAAATTCCCAATTATAGTGGATTTATCAGCTAATGGCTAACGATACCAGGGAGGACAAGTTAACACAGTGCCAGGACCAGGCTAACAGAACAAGGACAGGCTAATGGCATCAGGAAGAGCAGGTTAACACAGTGCTAGGACCAGGCTAACAGAACAAGGACAGGCTAATGGCACCAGGAAGAGCAGGTTAACACAGTGCTAGGACCAGGCTTACAGAACAAGGACAGGCTAATGGCACCAGGAAGAGCAGGTTAACACAGTGCTAGGACCAGGCTTACAGAACAAGGACAGGCTAATGGCACCAGGAAGAGCAGGTTAACACAGTGCTAGGACCAGGCTTACAGAACAAGGACAGGCTAATGGCACCAGGAAGAGCAGGTTAACACAGTGCTAGGACCAGGCTTACAGCACCAGGACAGGCTAATGGCACCAGGGAGCACAGGTTAACACAGTGCTAGGATCAGGCTAATGGCTAGCAGCACCAGGACAGGCTAATGGCACCAGGAAGGGCAGGCTAACACGGTGCTAGGACCAGGCTAACAGCACCAGAGAGGGCAATAGTACAGTTTGTCCATTTTGAGACGCTGTAGCCAGTATATACTTCCTCAAAATAGTCTAAGCTAAGCTAATCTAAGCTAACTCAAGAAACCTGTCATTAATTTGGACTTTTTGCATTTTTATGAAAGCGAGTCGTCTACCATTGATTGACAAAGACTGTATTGAAAAATCCCTTCTGTTGAACAATCACTGACAAAGGGGTGTAGACTTCGGCTTGCCTCAAGAAAAAAAATGTGTGCCCAAACCAGAAAAATTACCGACATCCAGAGCGAACAAATACGCACCAGGGAGGGAGGGCTAACAGCACCAGGGAGGGAGGGAGGGCTAACGGCACCAGGGAGGGAGGGAGGGCTAACGGCACCAGGGAGGGAGGACTAACGGCACCAGGGAGGGAGGGGCTAACGGCACCAAGGAGGGAGGGCGGGCTAACGGCACCAAGGAGGGAGGGGCTAACGGCATCAAGGAGGGAGGGCTAACGGCACCAAGGAGGGAGGGGCTAACGGCACCAGGGAGGGAGGGGCTAACGGCACCAGGGAGGGAGGGGCTAACGGCACCAGGGAGGGAGGGGCTAACGGCACCAGGGAGGGAGGGGCTAACGGCACCAGGGAGGGAGGGCTAACGGCACCAGGGAGGGAGGGCTAACGGCACCAGGGAGGGAGGGCTAATGGCACCAAGGAGGGCGGGCTAACGGCACCAGGGAGGGAGGGCTAATGGCACCAAGGAGGGCGTGCTAACGGCACCAGGGAGGGAGGGCTAATGGCACCAAGGAGGGCGGGCTAACGGCACCAGGGAGGGAGGGCTAATGGCACCAAGGAGGGAGGGCTAACAGCACCAGGGAGGGAGGGCTAATGGCACCAAGAAGGGCGGGCTAACGGCACCAGGGAGGGAGGGCTAATGGCACCAAGGAGGGGGGGCTAACGGCACCAGGGAGGGAGGGCTAATGGCACCAAGGAGGGCGGGCTAACGGCACCAGGGAGGGAGGGCTAATGGCACCAAGGAGGGCGGGCTAACGGCACCAGGGAGGGAGGGCTAACGGCACCAAGGAGGGAGGGGCTAACGGCATCAGGGAGGGAGGGCTAACGGCACCAAGGAGGGACGGAGGGCTAACGGCACTAAGGAGGGAGGGGCTAACGGCACCAAGGAGGGAGTGCTATCGGCACCAGGGAGGGAGGGGCTAACGGCATCAAGGAGGGAGGGCTAACGGCACCAGGGAGGGAGGGGCTAACTGCACCAGGGAGGGAGGGGCTAACTGCACCAGGGAGGGAGGGGCTAACGGCACCAGGGAGGGAGGAGCTAACGGCATCAAGGGGGGAGGGCTAACGGCATCAAGGGGGAGGGCTAACGGCATCAAGGGGGAGGGCTAACGGCACCAAGGGGGGAGGGCAAACGGCACCAAGGACGGAGGGCTAACGGCACCAAGGAGGGAGGGCTAACGGCACCAAGGAGGGAGGGCTAACGGCACCAAGGAGGGAGGGCTAACGGCACCAAGGAGGGAGGGCTAACGGCACCAAGGAGGGAGGGCTAACGGCACCAAGGAGGGAGGGCTAACCGCACCAAGGAGGGAGGGCTAACGGCATCAAGGAGGGAGGGCTAACGGCACCAAGGAGGGAGGGGCTAACGGCATCAAGGAGGGAGGGCTAACGGCACCAAGGAGGGAGGGCTAACGGCACCAAGGAGGGAGGGCTAACGGCACCAAGGAGGGAGGGGCTAACGGCATCAAGGAGGGAGGGAGGGCTAACGGCACCAAGGAGGGAGGGGCTAACGGCATCAAGGAGGGAGGGAGGGCTAACGGCACCAAGGAGGGAGGGAGGGCTAACGGCACCAAGGAGGGAGGGAGGGCTAACGGCACTAAGGAGGGAGCGGCTAACGGCATCAAGGAGGGCTAACAGCACCAAGGAGGGAGGGCTAACGGATCAAGGAGGGAGGGCTAACGGCACCAAGGAGGGAGGGGCTATCGGCACCAAGGAAGGAGGGCTAACGGCACCCAGGAGGGAGGAGCTAACGGCATCAGGGAGGGAGGGCTAACGGCATCAGGGAGGGAGGGCTAACGGATCAAGGAGGGAGGGCTAACGGCACCAAGGAGGGAGGGGCTATCGGCACCAAGGAGGGAGTGCTATCCTGACCAGGGAGGCAGGGGCTAACGGCACCAAGGAGGGAGGGCTATCGGCACCAAGGAGGGAGTGCTATCGGCACCAAGGAGGGAGAGCTAATGGCATCAGGGAGGGAGGGCTAACGGCATCAGGGAGGGAGGGCTAACGGCATCAGGGAGGGAGGGCTAACGGCATCAGGGAGGGAGGGCTAACGGCATCAGGGAGGGAGGGCTAACGGCATCAGGGAGGGAGGGCTAACGGCATCAGGGAGGGAGGGCTAACGGCATCAGGGAGGGAGGGCTAACGGCATCAGGGAGGGAGGGCTAACGGCATCAGGGAGGGAGGGCTAACGGCATCAGGGAGGGAGGGCTAACGGCATCAGGGAGGGAGGGCTAAGGGCACCAGGAAGGGAGCGCGGGCAGGCTAACCCCGTTGACCTGACCCAGATATTATCCAGCAGAGCCTCCCTCTACATCCAGATGTGATGCTCCATGGGATTACTAACTCCACTGCTGTCTCCCTCCACCTCTCTACACACAAAGCCACATGCTGCTCTAATGAGGCATCCCAACATGACCCCGCAGTCCATCTACCCTGGTCTGTCTGCACGAGCACAGCTCTCTCTATCTCTGTGTTAATCTCTCTTTCTCTCTCTCCCAGTTTATCTCGCTCTCCCTGCCTCTCTTTCCTCTCTCTCCCCCTTTCCCCCTCGCCTCCCCCTCTCTCCCTGCCTCTCTTTCCTCTCTCTCCCCCTTTCCCCCCTCGCCTCCCCCTCTCTCCCTGCCTCTCTTTCCTCTCTCTCCCCCTTTCCCCCTCGCCTCCCCCTCTCTCCCTGCCTCTCCACCTCTCCCTCTGTTATCGCATTCTCTCAGGGTCTTCAGCTGAAATCAAGTGTAATAAAAGCAACATAGGGTTCCCTCTTATGTGACTTATGGTTTGACTAGAAATATAAATATTTCAATTTGGTTAATTACTATGTTATTATTATTATGACACATACGTATCTCCATCTGACCCCTAGGACATCTGCTGTCATGTCATGAACAACTGTAAATTAGAATATAGTCATGTAAAACTTCAATGATTAGCAAACTCCAACTTTAGCATACTACTCCAACATATAAAATATTAACTTGTGCGAACAAACTACTGCAAAACAACTGTAAGAAATATTGACTATATGATCTCAGAAAGGAAAGGATTTTAGGGCCTGGCAGAATCCAACTCAGAGTCTTGCGTTAGAATTATACTTTCATCCATGTTTTGCAAAAATTACATTTTCGAAGTTGTTGCTAACATCATACTTTGAATTGTTTAAGGTTAAATTATTAAATCTGAATGTTTAACGTTAGGGTTAAGTACTGCATTAATATCGAAATGTAAAGGTTAGGCATTAGCTCCGAATGGTTAATGTAGGGGTTAAGGTAGGGGTTAAGGTAGGGGTTAAGGTAGGGGTCAAGGTAGGGGTTAAGGTTTAAAACAAAACTCCCAAAAACAACTTTTTTTATCATCTGCAATCCCAAACCACAACACACTAGCAAAACCGAATCCTACTGGAAGGTAAGCGCGCTCACTGTTGCCCCTAGTGTCCGGTTTCTACGTCATCTCCCAACATCTCTCAGACACGGAAGGACGTCGAATACTGACTTGTGTCACGGTGACCTGGCTGGCAGAATCGGTGATCTTGCATTTTAAGCAAATCTGTGATATTTGTGACCGTGGCGAGAGGAGAAGGATGGGGTTTGGGGTGGGCAGTGTCTCTAGACTGTGACATTAAGCTTTATGCTAATTTATCGGGGACAGCCAGTACGCAGATGTCTTGTATTGAAGTTCAGACACGAGAATCACCTGCAACTTACAGATACCACAATGTTACCGTGTCATAACCTACAGACAGCGCATTTAGCTACATTGTCGCTGTATTGTTTACTGTAGGCTGCTAGTGGTTGTAATATAAATGATAAAGTAAACGTGTAATAACACAGCCAGCTGTTTTTTTCCACAGTGGCCCGTTAGTTTCACTCTCTCTCCCCGTATGTAAATATTCACCCGTCACGATCTGATCCTTGCCGAGACATCCCGATATTAAAGAATTTAACTCTTTCTATGCAACAATGTAGCTATCGTAGCCATTACATTCATGTAACAGCTCCAAATGTCAACTTGAGTTCCATGCAAGTTGCAAACTTTACCACGAATAAGTAAATGCAAGAAGTAGCATAAATGACAAATAAAGCAACAAACATTGTGGGACAGAACTAGAGTAAGTTATCAGCCTAGCTAAGTAGCTCAAATGTGGAAGAGATCAAGAAGGGACCAAAAAATTATACAAACGCAGCGCTCTACTGTACCATTTTGATCGGAGGTTTCGAGGCAATAAGGAGTCCCAGTATAACTCCTTATGCATCGACTTCCGTTGGCCATGAAAATGTTCGTTGGATTTTCACATTTCTTCAGTTTCTTCTTCTCCTCAATCTTTTTTCGCCTTCCTAGCATTCAGACAGACAAAAATGCAGAGGCTGCTTTTGCAGAAGGAATTGGTGATTGGAGCTCAGGGATCATATGGGCTTTTTGTCAGAAGTTTTAAAGCGACACGGTACTGCATTAAATACACATTCAAACCTACCGATATTTTTCTTCTTCTGGGTTTTAAATGTGTGGTTAGTAGATTAGGGGTCTGTCAAGGCGGACCACTAAACAGCAGAAAAACATAAGCCCCTGTCTTCAAAAGGTGTGTTTGAGGTGGGAATGGCATAATGCAGACTGACACTGTGGAATTATAAACTGGTCAAATGATGTAATGCTGCTAGTTTACTGTAACCTACAGTAAAGGTTTCATACAGAGTGGAACATCCTGTGGAATAGGGCAGTATAGATTTGTTTTACTTTCACAGTTTTATATTGACTGAGCAACAACTGTGATAAAGAACTGCTTTTAGACAGACAGACAGACAGACAGACAGACAGACAGACAGACAGACAGACAGACAGACAGACAGACAGACAGACAGACAGACAGACAGACAGACAGACAGACAGACAGACAGACAGACAGACAGACAGACAGACAGACAGACAGACAGACAGACAGACAGACAGAGAACAAAGAAACCCCAGAATCTGATTAATTTCATCTCAGGTTGCCAGTCATTAGTTAGACCCCTGAAGGCATGCAGTGTATCAGTGAGGCTCCTGAAGGCATGCAGTGTATCAGTGAGGCTCCTGAAGGCATGCAGTGTATCAGTGAGGCTCCTGAAGGCATGCAGTGTATCAGTGAGGCTCCTGAAGGCATGCTGTATCAGTGAGGCTCCATGCAGTGTATCAGTGAGGCTCCTGAAGGCATGCAGTGTATCAGTGAGGCTCCTGAAGGCATGCAGTGTATCAGTGAGGCTCCTGAAGGCATGCAGTGTATCAGTGAGGCTCCTGAAGGCATGCAGTGTATCAGTGAGGCTCCTGAAGGCATGCAGTGTATCAGTGAGGCTCCTGAAGGCAGCCAAGGACACAACCAGACAGTCTTTTAAAGGCGCACTATACAGAAACCGCCCCAACATTTCCTGGTTGCTAATATTCTAATAGATCTCCTGATGTCAGTTTGTGACAAAACAAGCAGACTATACCATCTTAACCACAGATAATCATTACACCATTTAAACCACTGTATTAAAGCCGATTTGGACATATTTGTATAAAAGACAGAAAATACAGAGCTCTATGTACATTTGTGTAAATATATTAAACATGAATGTATGTGTTGAAAGATTAGGTACCTTTATGATTTATATTTACCCAATTGAGATATATTAATTTGTCAGTGTAATTCAGTTTTTGGCCCCCCCTCTTGCCCATTCATTGTATTGTGATAAGTGTGTTAGGATAAAGGCAGGAAGTTGGGCCTTCGGGAGGGGAGAGTCCTTGCTAGATGCGGGAGCGGTATAGTTTTTTGACCATACAGACATACAAACAGGTCATATTATGTATTTTCCATATCAAGTCATCTTGGCTTTAAGTTGATTGGATAATCATATTTTTGTTAGATATAAGAAGAATAAACATTTTTGTTGCACCATATCCCTGGATCTCATTGAATGTCTGGCCGTTTGGTAAAGTGGAAAGGGAGCCACTACACACTGTGTGAATCATTATACCATCTAAACCACAGAGAATCATTATACCATCTAAACCACAGAGAATCATTGTACCATCTAAACCAGAGAATCATTACACCATCTAAACCACTGTGTGAATCATTATACCATCTAAACCACTGTGTGAATCATTATACCATCTAAACCACTGTGTGAATCATTATACCATCTAAACCAGAGAATCATTATACCATCTAAACCACTGTGTGAATCATTATACCATCTAAACCAGAGAATCATTATACCATCTAAACCACTGTGTGAATCATTACCATAAACCAGAGAATCATTAAATCTAAACCACTGTGTGAATCATTATACCATCTAAACCAGAATCATTATACCATCTAAACCAGAGAATCATTATACCATCTAAACCACTGTGTGAATCATTATACCATCTAAACCACTGTGTGAACCATTATACCATCTAAACCAGAGAATCATTATACCATCTAAACCACTGTGTGAACCATTATACCATCTAACCACTGTGTGAATCATTATACCATCTAAACCACTGTGTGAATCATTATACCATCTAAACCAGAGAATCATTATACCATCTAAACCACTGTGTGAATCATTATACCATCTAAACCACTGTGTGAACCATTATACCATCTAAACCACTGTGTGAATCATTATACCATCTAAACCACTGTGTGAATCATTATACCATCTAAACCACTGTGTGAACCATTACACCATCTAAACCACTGTGTGATTCATTGTACCATCTAAACCACTGTGTGATTCATTGTACCATCTAAACCACAGAGAATCATTGTACCATCTAAACCAGAGAATCATTGTACCATCTAAACCAGAGAATCATTGTACCATCTAATCCACAGAGAATCATTGTACCATCTAAACCAGAGAATCATTGTACCATCTAAACCAGAGAATCATTGTACCATCTAATCCACAGAGAATCATTGTACCATCTAAACCACAGAGAATCATTGTACCATCTAAACCACTGTGTGATTCATTATATCATCTAAACCACAGAGAATCATTGTACCATCTAAACCAGATAATCATTGTACCATCTAAACCAGAGAATCATTGTACCATCTAAACCACAGAGAATCATTGTACCATCTAAACCACAGAGAATCATTGTACCATCTAAACCAGAGAATCATTGAACCATTTAAACCACAGAGAATCATTGAACCATCTAAACCAGAGAATCATTGAACCATCTAAACCAGAGAATCATTGAACCATTTAAACCACAGAGAATCATTGAACCATCTAAACCAGAGAATCATTGAACCATCTAAACCAGAGAATCAGTGTACCATCTAAACCACAGATAATCATTGTACCATCTAAACCAGAGAATCATTGTACCATCTAAACCACAGAGAATCATTACACCATCTAAACTGTAGGGAAATATATATATTTTAAACAACCCAAAATATTGTATTTTCAGCTTTTTGAAGATGGTTCACAAAACCGAAGAGCCAAACTTAAGAATGGGAAGCATAGAAATAGCACATAGAACATATTTACAGCTTCTTAGACTTGCTTTCAATGAGAATGACGGATCTATAACTCACATTTCTATGTGAATTTGGTCAGGTCGCCCAAAAAGTTAGATACTGCAGCTTTAACGGCATAATATATAGAGCCCAGCCTCTTCAGGGGTCTGCTGATATATAGAGCCCAGCCATGCAGCTTAAAGAGGAGACACAGAGCTCTGCCTCTTCAGGGGTCTGCTGATATATAGAGCCCAGCCATGCAGCTTAAAGAGGAGATACAGAGCTCTGCCTCTTCAGGGGTCTGCTGATATATAGAGCCCAGCCATGCAACTTAAAGAGGAGACACAGAGCTCTGCCTCTTCAGGGGTCTGCTGATATATAGAGCCCAGCCATGCAGCTTAAAGAGGAGACACAGAGCTCTGCCTCTTCAGGGGTCTGCTGATATATAGAGCCCAGCCATGCAGCTTAAAGAGGAGATACAGAGCTCTGCCTCTCCAGGGGTCTGCTGATATATAGAGCCCAGCCATGCAGCTTAAAGAGGAGACACAGAGCTCTGCCTCTTCAGGGGTATGCTAATATATAGAGCCCAGCCATGCAACTTAAAGAGGAGATACAGAGCTCTGCCTCTTCAGGGGTCTGCTGATATATAGAGCCCAGCCATGCAACTTAAAGAGGAGATACAGAGCTCTGCCTCTTCAGGGGTCTGCTGATATATAGAGCCCAGCCATGCAGCTTAAAGAGGAGATACAGAGCTCTGCCTCTTCAGGGGTATGCTGATATATAGAGCCCAGCCATGCAGCTTAAAGAGGAGATACAGAGCTCTGCCTCTCCAGGGGTCTGCTGATATATAGAGCCCAGCCATGCAGCTTAAAGAGGAGATACAGAGCTCTGCCTCTCCAGGGGTCTGCTGATATATAGAGCCCAGCCATGCAGCTTAAAGAGGAGATACAGAGCTCTGCCTCTTCAGGGGTCTGCTGATATATAGAGCCCAGCCATGCAACTTAAAGAGGAGATACAGAGCTCTGCCTCTTCAGGGGTATGCTAATATATAGAGCCCAGCCATGCAGCTTAAAGAGGAGACACAGAGCTCTGCCTCTCCAGGGGTCTGCTAATATATAGAGCCCAGCCATGCAACTTAAAGAGGAGATACAGAGCTCTGCCTCTCCAGGGGTCTGCTAATATATAGAGCCCATGCAGCATAGGGAGGAGAGACAGAGCTCTGCCTCTTCGGGAGTCTGCTAATACAGTGTTTCCCAAACTCTGTCCCGGGGCCCCCATTGGGTGCTGTGTAGTGCTAAGGCATAAATCTAAACATGCACCCAGGAGGGGCCCCAGGATGTAATTTTCAGATTACCAGAACACCCACAGCATACGCTGAACAACTGGCAAGTGTCTTTTTCAACCTCTCCCTGACCCAGTCTGTAATATCTACATGTTTCAAGCAGACCACCATAGTCCCTGTGCCCACGAACGCCAAGGTAACCTGTCTAAATGATTATCACCTCATAGCACTCACATCTGTAGCCATGAAATGCTTTGAAAGGCTGGTCATGGCTCACATCAATACCATCATCCCAGACACCCCGAACACACTCCAATTTGCATACCGCCCCAACAGATACACAGATGATGTAACCTCTATTTCACTCCACACTGCCATTTCCTACCTGGATAAGAGAAACACCTACGTGAGAATGCTGTTCATTGACTACAGCACAATGCTCATCACGAAGATAAGGACCCTGGGACTAAACTCCTCCCTCTGCAACTGGATCCTGTACTTCCTGTCGAGCCATCCCCAGGTGGTGAGGGTAGGCAACAACACATCCACCTCGCTGACCCTTAATACGGGGGCCCCTCAGGGGTGCGTGCTTCGGCCCCTCCTGTACGCCCTATTCACCCACTTCTGTGTGACTCCAACACCACTGTCGTGCTGACGCCACCACAGTGGTAGGCCTGATCACCGACGACGATGAGCCAGCCTATAGGGAGGAGGGAGGAGACCTGGTGGTAGGGCCTGGTCACCGACAACGATGAGCCAGCCTATAGGGAGGAGGTCAGAGACCTGGTGGTAGGGCCTGATCACCGACGACGATGAGCCAGCCTATATGGAGGAAGTCAGAGATCTGGCAGTGTGATGCCAGGACAACAACCTCTCCCTCAACGTCAGCTAGACTAAGGATCTGATCGTGGACTAAAGGAAACAGAGGATTCACAGACATGCACTATTACACAATCCCATACAAGCGTCTAAAACGATACAAAGAGTTTAAAACGTGCTGGAAGTTCACTCCACACCTAGCTTGAAATGTCACTGATGGAGCCATCCAATTGGTGCCTTTTGGGTGGCTCAAACCGTTGGTTTGCTTTCAAGGAGGAGGGTCATGTATGTTTGCGAGCAGAGGATCACTGGTTCGAGCCCAGTGTGGGACAGGGACAGTGGAAGAAGATATGAGCTGTGTTCGAGAATACTAACCGTACTAATTGAGTATGTAGTTTGCTCATTGGTCATGGTATGGATATAGTAAGTATTCCAAAAGTTCCCGGATGTCGTACTAAATTTGCCAAAATACGAAGTATACAAGCAGTGGACACTATTTCCGTGCTTTTAGGGCCCATAATGAAATCCTCCATAAAATGGGCGTGGCTTCACAACCTTTTTAGTTATGAAGAAAATGGCAGAAAATCTGCAGTGGAAGTCCGACGAGAGCAGATACAAATGACTTGCTTTAAATAATTAGGACAAATTTTAAGCAATATAATAAAGAAATGATTTTTCAAATAAGTTACGTTACACGTCATGTTGGCTGACAATTTGTTAGCTACACTATCCTTACGACTGCATAGCATATCATTACAGCATACTGTATGTACCAGTATGTTAACGTTACTTGGCTACTAATACATCGAACTTGCAGGTATATTAACTATATGCTATCTAACTACCCAACTGTGTGTTCGGAAATTGCGTTTTGCACTCAGAAAGTTCACTGGACGCTCTGGCCGAGGATTAGTGTTGATCCGAGCATTCTGACCTCACAACTGCAGTCAAGCACCCAAGCTAACCGGCCAGCTTGCTATCTACTTCCAGACAGAAATGAGAGAATCACCCCACTCTAATCATTTTACTCGCCCTAGCAGAGCTGGTTAGGCTGTTTTCATGTTATCGTTGGTGACTGTTAATGTGCTGCTGGCAACAATTTAATTACAATCTAGCTCCGTCACCTTTCACCGCAGTGCGACATAGGTGGATGTGGTGGATTGAGACGCATCCAATGCAAAAATATATATTTTTATTACGCTAATTAGCATGGTGGTATAATGAATCTCACAACTAGCAGGTAGCAGGTTAGGAGAATGAACTTGGCAGGTTAGGAGATTGTAACAGTTTTCCTCCTCTTCTGAGAAGTAGGAAGGATCGGACCAATATGCAGCGTGGTAAGTGTCCATGTTCATATTTATTTTAACTCAGAACACTAAGACAAAATAACAAAACTAGACCAACACGAAACAGTTCTGTCTGGTGCAGACACAGAGTGGGAAAACTACCCACAACCCATAGTGGGAAAACAGGCTGCCTAAGTATGGTTCTCAATCAGAGACAACGATAAACAGCTGCTTCTGATTGGGAACCATACCAGGCCAAACACAGAAATACAAAAACATAGAACAACACATAGAATGCCCACCCCAACTCACGCCCTGACCAAACTAAAATAGAGACATAAAAAAGGAACTAAGGTCAGGACGTGACAGAGATTTAGGTTAAGGTTAGGGAAAACCAGGCCTGCTCTGAGAACAGGCTTGGTTACCATTAATGCCATGCTGCGAACCCACAAGCCTGGCTAATGTTACAAAGTCAACTAACAAAACAGATACAATTTCAATAAAGGCTATCTGTCTTGAATTCAATTCCAGATATGGCTGAGAACAAAAATAGATTGAGTGTCGATGTTGTCGGGATATAACGTTAGTTATATTATAAAAACTAGCTTCACTTTGAGTGAGACTGTATGATCTGTAATCCTAATTCTGTCCATAACTTTCTGTTTGTCGTTCAACAAAAATGTAATATTAGCCTGTTAGCCCTCATGTAATTAGTTAGCTTTCCTTCATTGTTTGCTGTAAAATATAGCAGAGAAATTATTGTTTTTAATTAAATCAACACACCTTTCTTCAATATTCAAATGGAAGGAAGTGTTCAAAGATAATTGTTCTCTGTGATTCGAGTGTCACTGTTGACAACTCTGTGGAATTTCTTGGAGGTCATTTCAAAAAGGTGCCTATTAGATAACGCTAAGGAATTAAACGCCTATTTTGCAAGAAAACCTGCAAACCGATCGAGGTGCCATCTGGTGATCATTTAGAGAATGGAGTTCTCAGCTGAGGTCCCAAATTCGTTCAGGAATATGGAGTATTGACAGAGAAACGAGGTGAAAAACTCACTTTAACATGCATTGGCCAATCAAAACCTAATATAGACGTGACTATCGTTGTGTCTATAATATATATATATATATACATGCACACACACATACTTTCACACACACATACTTTGCTATGACAATAAGTAACAGGGACTAGGCATGATAGCGAAAACAGACTGGCTATCAGACGAGCTGTAAAGACCGTTTTAGACCCAAAGGAATCATCAGGACAGAGACAGAAAAAGACTGGCTATCAGACTAGCTGACTAGACTGTTTTAGACCCAAAGGAATCATCAGGACAGAGACAGAAACAGACTGTCTATCAGACTAGCTGAATAGACTGTTTTAGACCCAAAGGAATCATCAGGGCAGAGACAGAAAAAGACTGTCTATCAGACTAGCTGAATAGACTGTTTTAGACCCAAAGGAATCATCAGGACAGAGACAGAAAAAGACTGTCTATCAGACTAGCTGAATAGACTGTTTTAGACCCAAAGGAATCATCAGGACAGAGACAGAAACAGACTCATGAATCATCAATACAGAGATCATCAATTCCATCTCTCTACCTGGGCAGAGCCCTCCATCTCTCTACCTGGGCAGAGCTCTCCATCTCTCTACCTGGGCAGAACCCTCCATCTCTCTACCTGGGCAGAGCCCTCCATCTCTCTACCTGGGCAGAGCCCTCCATCTCTCTACCTGGGCAGAGCCCTCCATCTCTACCTGGGCAGAGCCCTCCATCCTCTACCTGGGCAGAGCCCTCCATCTCTACCTGGGCAGAGCCCTCCATCTCTCTACCTGGGCAGGGCCCTCCATCTCTCTACCTGGGCAGGGCCCTCCATCTCTCTACCTGGGCAGGGCCCTCCATCTCTCTACCTGGGCAGGGCCCTCCATCTCTCTACCTGGGCAGGGCCCTCCATCTCTCTACCTGGGCAGAGCCCTCCATCTCTCTACCTGGGCAGAGCCCTCCATCTCTCTACCTGGGCAGAGCCCTCCATCTCTCTACCTAGGCAGAGTCACTTTTGCAAGAATGACTTCTACTGCAGGTCAGACTGTGGAACAGATTCTGGAAGGACTTCTGCTGCAGGTCAGACTGTGGAACAGATTCTGGAAGGACTTCTGCTGCAGGTCAGACTGTGGAACAGATTCTGGAAGGACTTCTGCTGCAGGTCAGACTGACTGTTGTAGCTGCGGTAGCCACTGGAGGAGCGGGACCTGTGGGAGTGGCTAGACATCCTGCTGCTCCGCCTCTCCTCTGGCTCTCCTCCAGCTTTAGATGGAGACCTCTCCTCGCTAGAGCTGCTGTCCCGGCTGTCTTCCGCAGCTCGTCGAACAACGAGACCCAGATGCACCCTGCTCTGACTCTTGATCTGGATGCTGACTCCCCCCTGGGTCCTCCTGACCTGACTCTGGGTCCTGCTGCCCTGGGGCCTGATGCCTCCCTGGGGCTGGTGCTGGGGCTGGTGCTGGGGCTGGGGCTGGGGCTGCGACCCGCTGTGCTCCGAGGTCTGGTGGGGAGCAGACGGGCCATGGAGAAGGGATTTGGGTTCAGGGACTGCAGAGCGGCCATCCCAATTCAGAAGATTCCATTGGGGTTGACAGGAGGTCCAGCAGCTCTGCCTGCTGCAGTTTCCTGCTGCTGCCCACTAGCTAGCATCACAGCTTGCAGAGAGAGGCTGTAGACTGTTGTTCTATAACAGATGAGAGGAACACATCTCCATTCTTTAAGGTGATGGCTTGGGGGAGGGTTCAGGGAGGTCTGTGTGTTTTGGGTTGCAGATCTCCATAGCATCTACTACTGTTTCTGGCTGCTCCATCTTTGGCAGGTTAGCAGTGAGGTTGTGAGGTTTAGTATGTTTTGGGTTTGAGTTGACAGTTGTTTTTTTCCTCTGTATCTTCCATGCTGTGATGCGTTGGCTGTACTGAACAGTTTCTGTTGGGTGAAGCTGGAATTCTCTCCTTGTCCTCCTTTTTCAAACATGGGGATTTGCCTTGTCTTCCCCTGACAGCTCTCTTAGGACTATCCTTTACAGCAGAATTGTCACGCCCTGACCTTAGAGCTTTTTCTGTCTTTATTTTGGTTTGGTCAGGGTGTGATTTGGCTAGGCATTCTATGTTCTTTTTTAAATGTTTTTGTATTTCTTTGTTTTGGCCGGGTATGGTTCTCAATCAGGGACAGCTGTCTATCGCTGTCTCTGATTGGGAACCATACTTAGGTAGCTTTTTCCCACATGGTTTTTGTGGGTAGTTAATTTCTGTTTAGTGTTTTGCACCTTACAGGACTGTTTCGGTTTCGTTTCTCATTTTGTTATTTTGTTCAGTTGAAATAAAAAGTCATGAACACTTACAACGCTTCGGTCCGATGATTCCTCTTCTTCAGACGGTTCTCTTTCTGGGACTCATCCTCCTCCTCTTCCCTTCTGAACGCCAGCAGCGGCTGCCAGCTGAATTTTTCCTTGAGCTTCTGGTGTTTCCTCTTGAACCTCTTCGACTTGACCTTTGACCAGTGGGAGCCAGACATGGCAGAGCTCCTATTCTTGCGTTTGTGTTTACTTTTGTTCTTCGTCCTGCTCTTGTGTCTCTCTGCCCCTGGTCCATTCTCAGGGTTTCCTTACAATGGGGTGGCAGTATGGAGTCGCAGTGTGTACAGGTGCAGGAGGCACCAGCGCTTCGGAGGTTCCAGGAGCTTTGTTCATATTACTGTGCACACACACACGATAACATACACACTCTACACACACATACCCATGGATTTAGTACTGTAGATATGTGGTAGTGGTAGAGTAGGGGCCTGAGGGTACACAGTGTGTTGTAGGTATGTGGTAGTGGTAGAGTAGGGGCCTGAGGGGAACACAGGAGGTTGTGAAGTTCTGTGAATGTACTGTAATGTTTTTAAAATGGTAAAAACTGCCTTAATTTTGCAGGACCCCAGGAAGACAGGGTAGCCTGGTGGTTAGAGTGCTAGACTAGTAACCGGAAGGTTTCAAGTTCAAACCCCTGAGCCGACAAGGTACAAATCTGTCGTTCTGCCCCTGAACAGGCAGTTAACCCACTGTTCCTAGGCCGTCATTGAAAATAAGAATTTGTTCTTAACGGACTTGCCTAGTTAAATAAAGGTAAAAAATAATAATAATAATTGAAATGTAAAAAAGGTAGTAGCTGCTGCCTTGGCTAATGGGGATCCATAATACATACAAATACACAGTATTATATATAGTAGTTATAGTAACTATGTATTATATATAGTAGTTATAGTAACTATGTATTATATATAGTAGTTATAGTAACTATGTATTATATATAGTAGTTATAGTAACTATGTATTATATATAGTAGTTATAGTAACTATGTATTATATATAGTAGTTATAGTAACTATGTATTATATATAGTAGTTATAGTAACTATGTATTATATATAGTAGTTATAGTAACTATGTATTATATATAGTAGTTATAGTAACTATGTATTATATATAGTAGTTATAGTAACTATGTATTATATATAGTAGTTATAGTAGCTGTATTTTATATATAGTAGTTATAGTAACTATGTATTATATATAGTAGTTATAGTAACTATGTATTATATATAGTAGTTATAGTAACTATGTATTATATATAGTAGTTATAGTAACTATGTATTATATATAGTAGTTATAGTAACTATGTATTATATATAGTAGTTATAGTAGCTATGTATTATATATAGTAGTTATGTATTTTATTATATATAGTAGTTATAGTAACTATGTATTATATATAGTAGTTATAGTAACTATGTATTATATATAGTAGTTATAGTAACTATGTATTATATATAGTAGTTATAGTAACTATGTATTATATATAGTAGTTATAGTAACTATGTATTATATATAGTAGTTATAGTAACTATGTATTATATATAGTAGTTATAGTAACTATGTATTATATATAGTAGTTATAGTAACTATGTATTATATATAGTAGTTATAGTAACTATGTATTATATATAGTAGTTATAGTAACTATGTATTATATATAGTAGTTATAGTAACTATGTATTATATATAGTAGTTATAGTAACTATGTATTATATATAGTAGTTATAGTAACTATGTATTATATATAGTAGTTATAGTAACTATGTATTATATATAGTAGTTATAGTAATAGTAAGAACTATGTATTATATATAGTAGTTATAGTAACTATGTATTATATATAGTAGTTATAGTAACTATGTATTATATATAGTAGTTATAGTAACTATGTATTATATATAGTAGTTATAGTAACTATGTATTATATATAGTAGTTATAGTAGCTGTATTTTATATATAGTAGTTATAGTAACTATGTATTATATATAGTAGTTATAGTAACTATGTATTATATATAGTAGTTATAGTAACTATGTATTATATATAGTAGTTATAGTAACTATGTATTATATATAGTAGTTATAGTAACTATGTATTATATATAGTAGTTATAGTAACTATGTATTATATATAGTAGTTATAGTAACTATGTATTATATATAGTAGTTATATTAACTATGTATTATTATATATATATATATATATATATATATATATATAGTAGTTATAGTAACTATCTACTATTATTTATCGTATTATTTATTGCACTTATAGGAGCAATGTATTATATATAGTGCTTATAAGAGCCCATATTACATTTGCTTTGATTTGATTTGATTTGAGTAAGAATGGAGGGCTGCCGTTTTATCTAATCTAATAATATTTGATTTGTCACATACACATGGTTAGCAGATTTTAATGAGAGTGTTGCGAAATGCTTGTGCTTCTAGTTCCAACAGTGCAGCAATATCTAACAGGTAATCTAACAATTTCCCAACAACGTCCTAATACACACAAATCTAAAGGAATGAATGAGAATATGTACATAAATATGTGGATGAGCGATGGCCGAGTGGCGTAGGCAAGGTGCAATAGATGGTATAAAATACAGTATATACATGTGATATGAGTCATGTATTGTATGTAAACAGTATTAAAGTGACATTATTTAGAGTGCATTATATAAAGTGACTAGTGATCCATTTATTAAAGTGGCCAGTGATTGGGTCTCAATGTAGGCAGCAGCCTCTCTGAGTTAGTGATTGTTGTTTAGCAGTATGATGACCTTGCGATAGAAGCTGTTTTTCAGTCTCTCGGTCCCAGCTTTGATGCACCTGTACTGACCTCGCCTTCTGGATGATAGCAGGGTGAACAGGCAGTGGCTCAGGTGGTTGTTGTCCTTGATCTTTTTGGCCTTCCTGTGACATCGGGTGGTGTAGGTGTCCTGGAGGGCAGGTAGTTTGCCCCCGGTGATGCGTTGTGCACACAGCACCAGCCTCTGGAGAGCCTTGCGACAGGGGCCCCCCAGGGGTGCGTGCTTAGTCCCCTCCTGTACTCCCTGTTCACCCATGACTGCATGGCCAGGCACGACTCCAACACCATCATTAAGTTGACACAACGGTGGTAGGCCTCATCACCGACAACGATGTGACAGCCTATAGGCAGGTGGTCAGGAGACTGAAAAGATTTGGCATGGGTCCCCAGATCCTCAAAAAGTTCTACAGCTGCACCCTCGAGAGCATGCTGACCGGTTGCATCACTGGTGGGTATTGCAACAGCTCGGCGTCCAACCGGGAGGTGTTACAGACCGGGCGTACAGCCCAGTATTAGTATTATTAGGGATTCCCATTCCTGGGGACCAAACACATTAAGGCACTTAACATTACATAGGAAACAAAATATAAAACAGTACATCACATTATTACACCACTACACACAGTGCATTCGGAAAGTATTCAGACTCCTTGACTATTTCCACATTTTGTTACGTTACAGCCTTATTCTAAAATATATATTTTTTTCCAAATCCTCAATCTACTTGCACTACACGATAATGAGGACGCAAAAACAAATGTATGACATAAAAATCTGAAACATCACATTGACATAAATATTCAGACCATTTACTCAGTACTTTGTTCAAGGCTAGACTCTGACTGGGTCAAGGACATTAAGAGTCTCAAAGTCACTCCTGCGTTGTCTTGGATGTGTGCTAGGGTTGTTGTCCTGGTGGAACATGAACCTTCACCCCAAACCCGCTGTGGAGCAGGTTTTCATCTCGCTGTACTTTACTGCATTCCTCTTACCCTTGATCCTGACTAGTCTCCCAGTCCCTGCCGCTGAAAAACATCACCACAGCAAGATGCTGCCACCACCATGATTCACGGTAGGGATGGTGCCAGGTTTCCTCCAGACGTGACGCTTGGCCTTCAATCCTGGTTTCATCAGACCAGACGATATTGTTTCTCATGGTCTGAGAGTCTTTAGGTGCCTTTTAGCAAGCGCCACGAGGGCTGTCATATGCCTTTTACTGAGGAGTGGGTTCCGTCTAGCCACTCCAGCATAAAGGCCTGATTGGTGGAGTGCTGCAGAGATGGTTGTCCTTCTGGAAGTTTCTCCCATCTCCACAGAGAATCTCTGGAGCCCTGTCAGAGCGACCATCGGGTTTCCCTGACCAAGGCCCTTCTCCCCCAATTGCTCAGTTTGGCCGGGCAGCCAGCTCTAGGAAGAGTCTTTGTAGTTCCAAACATATTTAATTTAAGAATGATGGAGGCCCCTGTGTTCTTGGGGACCTGCTACCCTTTCCCAGATCTGTCCCTCGACAGAATGCTCTCTTGGAGCTCTACGGATAATTCCTTCGACCTCGTGGCTTGGTTTTTGCTCCAACATTCACTGTCAACTGTGGGACTTATATAGACAGGGGTGTGCCTTTCTAAATCATGTCCAATCAATTGAATTTACCACAGGTGGACTCCAATCAAGTTGCAGAAACATCTCAAGGTGTCACGCCCTGACCTTAGAGAGCTTTTTTATGTCTCTGTTTGGTTTGGTCAGGGTGTGATTTGGGGTGGGTATTCTATGTTCAAATCAAATCAAATGTATTTATATAGCCCTTCGTACATCAGCTGATATCTCAAAGTGCTGTACAGAAACACAGCCTAAAACCCCAAACAGCAAGCAATGCAGGTGTAGAAGCACGGTGGCTAGGAAAAACTCCCTAGAAAGGCCAAAACCTAGGAAGAAACCTAGAGAGGAACCAGGCTATGTGGGGTGGCCAGTCCTCTTCTGGCTGTGCCGGGTGGAGATTATAACAGAACATGGCCAAGATGTTCAAATGTTCATAAATGACCAGCATGGTTGAATAATAATAAGGCAGAACAGTTGAAACTGGAGCAGCAGCACGGCCAGGTGGACTGGGGACAGCAGGGAGTCATCATGTCAGGTAGTCCTGGGGCATGGTCCTAGGGCTCAGGTCCTCCGAGAGAGAGAAAGAACGAAAGAAGCAGAGCATTAGAGAACGCACACTTAGATTCACACAGGACACCGAATAGGACAGGAGAAGTACTCCAGATATAACAAACTGACCCTAGCCCCCCGACACATAAACTATTGCAGCATAAATACTGAAGGCTGAGACAGGAGGGGTCAGGAGACACTGTGGCCCCATCCGAGGACACCCCTGGACAGGGCCAAACAGGAAGGATATAACCCCACCCATGGTTCTCAATCAGGGACAGCTGTCTATCGTTGTCTCATTGAGAACCATACTTAGGTAGCCCTTTTTCCCCACCTGTCTTTGTGGGAGGTTAACTTTGTTTGTGGCCCTTTAGCTTCATGGTTGTTTTGAATTGTTTATTGTTTTTGTCAGCGTCATAAATAAAGGAATATGTACGCTCACCACCCTGCGCTTTGGGCTACTTCTGTTGACGGCCATGACACAAGGATGATCATTGGAAACAGGATGCACCTGAGCTCAATTTCGAGTCTTGTAGCAAAGGGTCTGAATGCTTATGTAAATAAGGTATTTTTTTAAATAAATTTCCAAACATTCTTAACCTGTTTTTCCTTTGTCATTATGGGTATTTATTGTGTGTAGATTACTAAATTTAAAAAAAATCCATTTTAGAATAAGGCTAAGAACAGCCTCAATTCGCTGGTCATGGTCTATACAAGGTGTCGAAAGCGTTCCACAGGGATGCTGGCCCATGTTGACACCAATGCTTCCCACAGTTGTTTCAAGTTGGCTTCATGTCCTTTGGGTGGTGGACCATTCTTGATACACACAGGGAACTGTTGAGTGTGGAAAAAGCCAGCAGTGCTGCAGCTACTACCATACCCCCGTTCAAAGGCACTTATATATGTTGTCGTGCCCGTGAATGGAACACACACACACAATGCCGTCTCCTCCCTCCTTCATCTACACTGATTGAAGTGGATTTAACAAGCGACATCAATAAGGGATCATAGCTTTCACCTGGATTGACCTGGTCAGTCTATGTCATGGAAAGAGCAGGTATTCTTAATGTTTTGTCCTCTGTGTATATAGGGTGGTGCAATTTCCTTTTTTCCAAACAAATGTGTAATGTAACAATGTGCGACAAACCGTCTAGTCTGCCAAGAAGAAGAAGAAGAAGAAGAAGAAGAAGAAGAAGAAGAAGAAGAAGAAGAAGAAGAAGAAGAAGAAGAAGAAGAAGAAGAAGAAGAAGAAGAAGAAGAAGAAGAAGAAGAAGAAGAAGAAGAAGAAGAAGAAGAAGAAGAATACCCGACCAACCTCTCAACTCTGATCATGCTGTACCCTCTATGGGTCAGGCAGTTCAGAAGGGGGAGAAGGGGAGGGGTTCACCAACACAGCTGATATAACCTAGAGGATTTAGAGAGGGGGAGGGAGAATGTTATGGAGACAATAAGGTAGTTAAAGAGACACTGTTCAACAGGAATCTGTGTGTATGTCTGTGGCCTCACCTGGTGTCCACACTAAGTGGCTGCAGAGTACTGAAAAACTCATTCACACGAACACGAGGACAAACCATACAGCGTAGTTATAGAAATAATGGAGTGTCTTACTGTTCTCCGTGGTTGGCCATCTTGTCTGTTATTTGAAGGTGGTAGGAGCCACAGTTATACACCTGAGCCTGCTTACTGCACAACACAATCCATCAATCAGATTGATTCAATATTGTGTAGGTGTGGGTTGTAAGGTGTCTAACTGTTCTACATTTTTGGAATATGTGTGACTCTTAAAAGAACCTGCTTGGTTTTTGTGCAGACATTGTGCGCTGTTGGCCCCCATCCTTGCAATATTCTGCAGAACAGCAGACCTCTCCTCTGTCACATGGTGGAGAGCTGCAGGTCCCCACCTGGTCCTCGTATCCATCCTTGTGTAGTCATACAGGACACAGGTAGCCTTTACACAAGCCTATGCTTTAGCAGGGTGGACCCAATGACTGGGCGGTACATTCGCAACTGGGACGCAAGCATGGCGAAAGGGCACTCGATGGTCAGCCTGTCCCGAGAGAGGCGGTATTTAAAGACCCTGTTCCTCCTGGGGATGGTCACTCCAAGGAAGGGCCGCGTGATGTTTCTCTGGAGAGGAAAGGTCTAGTCTCCCATGAAGACATGGGGCAGGCGTCTCCGGGCTTGCAGGACCACATGCTTGCCATCCACTGATCCCAGACAATGAGGAAAGTTCCACTGTTCTTCAAAGGCAACAGTGATGATGCTCCAGTCGTCCTTAGTTGGGACAGGCATGAATTCCCCCATGAGACAGTCCCACATTTCCCTGGTCACACTCCTGATGATAAACCCCACCTTGCATCAACCCAAGCATTTCACTATAAGGTGAAATACACCTGTTGTATTCAGCATTTCACTGTGATGTCTACACCTGTTGTATTCAGCATTTCACTGTGATGTCTACACCTGTTGTATTCAGCATTTCACTGTGATGTCTACACCTGTTGTATTCAGCATTTCACTGTGATGTCTACACCTGTTGTATTCAGCATTTCACTGTAAGGTGAAATACATCTGTTGTATTCAGCATTTCACTGTGATGTCTACACCTGTTGTATTCAGCATTTCACTGTAAGGTGAAATACACCTGTTGTATTCAGCATTTCACTGTGATGTCTACACCTGTTGTATTCAGCATTTCACTGTAAGGTGAAATACACCTGTTGTATTCAGCATTTCACTGTGATGTCTACACCTGTTGTATTCAGCATTTCACTGTAAGGTGAAATACACCTGTTGTATTCAGCATTTCACTGTGATGTCTACACCTGTTGTATTTGGCGCATGTGACAAATAACATTTGATTTGATCTATAGGAATACGGAAGGTAATGTAATTATTAGACAAACAGGCTTCATTATACTCAAATTAATATATTATGTTACTTTCATCTCAGTCCTCAGTTTCTCTCTAGGGACTGGATTATCTCCATCCTCAATTTCTCTCTAGGGACTGGATTATCTCCGTTCTCAATTTCTCTCTAGGGACTGGATTATCTCCGTCCTCAATTTCTCTTTAGGGACTGGATTATCTCCGTTCTCAATTTCTCTCTAGGGACTAGATTATCCCCATCCTCAGTTTCTCTTTAGGGACTAGATTATCCCAGTCCTCAGTTTCTCTTTAGGGACTAGATTATCCCCGTCCTCAGTTTCTCTTTAGGGACTAGATTATCCCCATCCTCAGTTTCTCTTTAGGGACTAGATTATCTCCGTCTTCAGTTTCTCTCTAGGGACTAGATTATCTCCGTCTTCAGTTTCTCTCCAGGGACTAGATTATCTCCATCTTCAGTTTCTCTCTAGGGACTAGATTATCTCCGTCTTCAGTTTCTCTCTAGGGACTAGATTATCTCCGTCCTCAGTTTCTCTCTAGGAACTAGATTATCTCCGTCTTCAGTTTCTCTCCAGGGACTAGATTATCTCTGTCTTCAGTTTCTCTCTAGGGACTAGAAATACACAAAAGTACTTGCTCTATCCAGAGTAGCCAGCCTTCTCTCTCCCTTCTTTGACAGCTGTTATCCGTTGCCCTTCTTCCATGGCTGTTAACCTACAAATGCATTTGGAGACTCCAACACCCTCCATTAAGTTCGCTGACGTCATCAGACGACATGGCGGTGGTAGACCTGAACACTGACGTCGATGAAACAGCCTAATGGGAGGTCGTCAGGCTTGCCTAGTTAAATAAAGATGAAATAAAATAATTGATGGGGTTGTTGTGGAACAGGTTGAAAGCTTCAGATTCAGTGTCCACATCACTAAGGAACTGTCATGGTTCACATGGCATGGATTCCTAGATCCTCAAAACGTTCTTCAGCTGCACCATCGAGAGCATCCTGACCAGTTGCATTACCGCCTGGTATGGCAACTGCTCGGCATCTGACCGTAAGGCACCACAGAGGGTAGTGCGTCTGGCCCAGTACTGTACATCACAGAGGCCAAGCTTCCTGTCATCTAAGACCTATATACTAGGCCATGTCAGAGGAATGGCCAAAAAATTGTCTAAGACTCCAGTCACCCAAGTCGTAGACTGTTCTCTCTGAAACTGGCTCTCATGAGGTCTGCCAGAGGAAAGGAAGACCCAGAGTTACCACTGCTGCAGAGGATAAGTTCATTAGAGTTACCAGCCTCAGAAATTGAAGCCCAAATAAATGCTTCACATAGTTTAAGTAACAGACATCTCAGCATCAACATGGTCAAATTGCTGAAAAGAAAACACTACTAAAAAGACACCAATAATAAGAAGAGATTTGCTTTGGCCAAGAAACACAAGCAATGGACATTAGACAGGTGGAAATCTGTCCTTTGGTCTGATGAGTCCAAATGAGAGACTTTTGGTTCCAAACACCGTGTCTTTGTGAGATGCAGAGTAGGTGAACGAATGATCTCTGCATTTGTGGTCCCCACCGTGAAGCATGGGGGAGGAGGTGTGATGGTGGTTTGCTGGTGACACCGTCTGTGATTTATTTAGAAGGTACACTTAACCAGCATGGTTGACACAGCATTCTGCAACAATACGCCATCCCATCTGGTTTGCGCTTAGTGGGACTATCATTTGTTTTTCAACATGACAGTGACCCAACACACCTCCAGGCTGTGTAAGGGCTATTTGACCAAGAAGGAGAGTGATAGAGTGCTGCATCAGATGACCTGGCCTCCACAATCACACAACCTCAACCCAATTGGGATGAGTTGGACTGCAGAGTGATGGAAAAGCAGCCAACAAGTGCTCAGCATATGTGGGAACTCCTTCAAGATGGTTGCAAAAGCATTCCAGGTGAAGCTGGCTGAGAGAATGCCAAGAGTGTGCAAAGTGGTCATCAAGGCAAAGGATGGCTACATTGAAGAATCAAAAATATAATTTAACACTTTTTTTGGTTACTACATGATTCCATATGTGTTATTTCATAGTTTTGATGTCTTCACTATTGTTCTACAATGTATAAAAGAGTTCAAATAAAGAAAAACCCTTGAATGAGTAATAATATAATAATAATAATATAATAATAATATAATAATAATATAATAATATATAATAATATATAATAATATATGCCATATATGTCCAAACTTTTGACTGGTCCTGTATAAAGGCTGTTAAGTATTATTGTTTCCAGAAAGGAGTGTGTGTGTGTATATACTTATGACTGGTAGTGTGTGTGTATATATACTTATGACTGGTAGTGTGTATGTTCGGCCTGGCAGTAGAAGAAGCTGATAATTATGAGGGTTTTGGAAGAAATTGGTCTGCTGGTCTCTGGAAGAAATTATGAGTCCTCAATGTCTGAAACCGAGTGAAGACAGAGTATAAATGTATTCGACACGAGAACGATGTGGACTCGAGTCCGGAACCGAAATTTGGACAGACTCCACCTTCCCCAATGCATCCTTCACCATTAACATCAAATGGATCTCCAAAAACATGCAGAATTATTAATGAATCGCAGTTCAACAAGAAACTGCTTTTAGCTCCTTCTTCTTCATGTCTTCATTCTCACCAACTTCACTCACGCCAACTCAATCAAACAGTGCTTCTGCTTCCACTATCACAAAGCATATGACTGTATAAGCCCAAAACGGATTCCAGCTCCACCACAGCCTATGTTTCCAATAGGAGCAAGTTAAGCAAGGAGGTGGGCAGAGCCAAGCACGAACTAGCAAGATCCTAGGCTTGTTGTAGCATGTATTTGCATATTTCCGTTAGAGAATGCTTACTCTGTGAAGGGCACGTGTTCAATAACTCAATTCGTCCTAGCACTCCTTTCAAACAATACCATTTTTGGAAACTTTGGCAAAGGCTGAAGTCTAAAAAGGGGTAAAAGTCTACTTATCCACTCTGTTCATAACAGATTCTACTTATCCACTCTGTTCATAACAGATTCTACTTATCCACTCTGTTCATAACAGATTCTACTTATCCACTCTACTTATCCACTCTGTTCATAACAGATTCTACTTATCCACTCTACTTATCCACTCTGTTCATAACAGATTCATGTTTTGGGAAAAGAAAACTGTATTGAGATCGAATGTTTCACCGATGAGAAATGTGCAGAATGTCGTCCCGGTTCTATCTCGTGCCATACTCTCCCACTGCCAGACACGGGACTTCCTCTCCTCACCATGGGGTTTTGTCTTTGGGCAAAAGGCCATCCTCTGCCCTCTCTCTTCCATGATCTGGAAACCGATAAGTGGTTGAGGAATCTGTCAATTCGTTAGTAGGCTAACGGAAGAGTATCCTCCTAGATGGCGTCCTTTGGCGAGAAAGTACAAGTTCATCGAGGACACTCATGTGTATCCTACCGCAGAATAGTTTTGAAATCTGCCACACACCTCTTAAATCAGTTTTTTTTTATCCGAGGAGAAAAACATGCACATGTTTAAACAATCAAAGTCTAAGCCCTGTCATAGCCGGGGGTTCTACTAAGCTATGAAGAATTGTTTTAAGAAGGTCATAACAAGGATCATTTAGCTATTTGATTTGGAATTTTAAAACCCATTGAAGTATAAAAAAATATATATTCAAAAATGATTTGATCCATTTATTTTGGGCCTTACTGCTATTAAGCCCATACAAATACACGGAACAGATTCAATACACGGAACAACAGATTCACTACACGGAACAACAGATTCACTCCACGGAACAACAGATTCACTACACGGAACAACAGATTCACTACACGGAACAACAGATTCACTCCACGGAACAGATTCAATACACGGAACAACAGATTCACTACACGGAACAACAGATTCACTCCACGGAACAACAGATTCACTACACGGAACAACAGATTCACTACACGGAACAACAGATTCACTACACGGAACAACAGATTCACTACACGGAACAACAGATTCACTACACGGAACAACAGATCCACTACACGGAACAACAGATTCACTACACGGAACAACAGATTCACTACACGGAACAACAGATTCACTACACGGAACAACAGATTCACTACACGGAACAACAGATTCACTACACGGAACAACAGATTCAATACACGGAACAACAGATTCAATACACGGAACAACAGATTCAATACACGGAACAACAGATTCAATACACGGAACAACAGAAAGTCCCCCTAGAATATCAAAAGGAAGTTTGTTCTGAAGTATCTCTCATATACTAGGATCTTTTAACATGTATTTAAGCCCATATTTTTGCCAATAAACAGTCTCCATATATACTTACATTTAGTATTTTAACTGGTACTGGGAACATGAGTCTTGTAAGGCCAGTCCTAGAGAAAAACAACCGAAACGTACATGTTAGTTAGAGTCTCACCTTTGCACAGAGGGGCCATATTAGTGTGTAGCCCAAAAGGTTCCGAAACTACAGACAGAGGTTGGCTGTACCGATGTCATAAGAGTCTTCTGAACCCTCTTGTTAGTGAGTCTCATCTGTCAATATAGGGGTCATAGTTTATAGGCCAAACAACTCAGACCGATTTCTGGGATTTCGCCTGCCTTCCCGCCACTGAGACAAAGACTCCTATTGTTAGAGTGGAGACATGAGCATCTCGTCATTGTGGGTGGCAGGTAGCCTAGTGGTTAGAGTGTTGGGCCAGTAAACGAAAAGTTGCTAGATCGATCCCCGAGCTGACAAGGTAAAAATATGTCGTTCTGCCCCTGAACAAGGCAGTTAACCCACTGTTCCCAGGCTGTCATTCTGGCTCCTGAACAAGGCAGTTAACCCACTGTTCCCAGGCTGTCATTCTGGCTCCTGAACAAGGCAGTTAACCCACTGTTCCCAGGCTGTCATTCTGCCCCTGAACCAGGCAGTTAACCCACTGTTCCCAGGCTGTCGTTCTGCCCCTGAACCAGGCAGTTAACCCACTGTTCCCAGGCTGTCGTTCTGCCCCTGAACCAGGCAGTTAACCCACTGTTCTTGGCTGTCATTGTAAATAAGAATGTGTTCTTAACTGACTTGCCTAGTTAAATTAAAGGTTAAATAAAATATACATAAAGATCTCTGGTGAATTGGAAAGTAAAGTTGGCAGGTGCACAGTTAGGATGCTGGATTGCCCTAAAGTAAATAGATGTTTCTCCAAAAATAATTTAATTGCTCCTATCTACATAAAATACTTCACCAGGGAGCATGACTCAGCCACAGAGGATCATTTGCTTCTTTTAAAATGTTTTGCTGTGGATTGTTTCAAATCACCAGTGTGTTTGGGAAGCCCGCAATTTGGGATGTAATGTTACAATGTTTTACTTCACTAGCAATAGCTCAAGTCAAGACAGAAAGGGAGGCAGACAGGCGGAATATGCTGTGAAAATATTGAATCAAATATTTCTCACATACCGGAACTTGTAAATTCAAAAAGACTATAATACAACAGTAACAGAAGCCGAGCAATTCCATGGAACAACTGCATTTTCTTTTTACAGACCTCAGGCTTTATAGGTTTCCACCTTCAGATAACACACATGGTCCCTCCCCTCTATGTAGATGAGTAACACCCCTTGGCCTCTATAGGTTTCCACCTTCAGATAACACACATGGTCCCTCCCCTCTATGTAGATGAGTAACACCCCTTGGCCTCTATAGGTTTCCACCTTCAGATAACACACATGATCCCTCCCCTCTATGTAGATGAGTAACACCCCTTGGCCTCTATAGGTTTCCACCTTCAGATAACACACATGGTCCCTCCCCTCTATGTAGATGAGTAACACCCCTTGGCCTCTATAGGTTTCCACCTTCAGATAACACACATGGTCCCTCCCCTCTATGTAGATGAGTAACACCCCTTGGCCTCTATAGGCTTCCACCTTCAGATAACACACATGATCCCTCCCCTCTATGTAGATGAGTAACACCCCTTGGCCTCTATAGGTTTCCACCTTCAGATAACACACATGGTCCCTCCCCTCTATGTAGATGAGTAACACCCCTTGGCCTCTATAGGTTTCCACCTTCAGATAACACACATGGTCCCTCCCCTCTATGTAGATGAGTAACACCCCTTGGCCTCTATAGGCTTCCACCTTCAGATAACACACATGGTCCCTCCCCTCTATGTAGATGAGTAACACCCCTTGGCCTCTATAGGTTTCCACCTTCAGATAACACACATGGTCCCTCCCCTCTATGTAGATGAGTAACACCCCTTGGCCTCTATAGGTTTCCACCTTCAGATAACACACATGGTCCCTCCCCTCTATGTAGATGAGTAACACCCCTTGGCCTCTATAGGTTTCCACCTTCAGATAACACACATGATCCCTCCCCTCTATGTAGATGAGTAACACCCCTTGGCCTCTATAGGTTTCCACCTTCAGATAACACACATGATCCCTCCCCTCTATGTGGATGAGTAACACCCCTTGGCCTCTATAGGTTTCCACCTTCAGATAACACACATGATCCCTCCCTCTATGTAGATGAGTAACACCCCTTGGCCTCTATAGGTTTCCACCTTCAGATAACACACATGGTCCCTCCCCTCTATGTAGATGAGTAACACCCCTTGGCCTCTATAGGTTTCCACCTTCAGATAACACACATGGTCCCTCCCCTCTATGTAGATGAGTAACACCCCTTGGCCTCTATAGGTTTCCACCTTCAGATAACACACATGGTCCCTCCCCTCTATGTAGATGAGTAACACCCCTTGGCCTCTATAGGTTTCCACCTTCAGATAACACACATGGTCCCTCCCCTCTATGTAGATGAGTAACACCCCTTGGCCTCTATAGGTTTCCACCTTCAGATAACACACATGGTCCCTCCCCTCTATGTGGATGAGTAACACCCCTTGGCCTCTATAGGTTTCCACCTTCAGATAACACACATGGTCCCTCCCCTCTATGTGGATGAGTAACACCCCTTGGCCTCTATAGGTTTCCACCTTCAGATAACACACATGATCCCTCCCCTCTATGTAGATGAGTAACACCCCTTGGCCTCTATAGGTTTCCACCTTCAGATAACACACATGGTCCCTCCCCTCTATGTAGATGAGTAACACCCCTTGGCCTCTATAGGTTTCCACCTTCAGATAACACACATGGTCCCTCCCTCTATGTAGATGAGTAACACCCCTTGGCCTCTATAGGTTTCCACCTTCAGATAACACACATGGTCCCTCCCCTCTATGTAGATGAGTAACACCCCTTGGCCTCTATAGGCTTCCACCTTCAGATAACACACATGGTCCCTCCCCTCTATGTAGATGAGTAACACCCCTTGGCCTCTATAGGTTTCCACCTTCAGATAACACACATGGTCCCTCCCCTCTATGTAGATGAGTAACACCCCTTGGCCTCTATAGGTTTCCACCTTCAGATAACACACATGGTCCCTCCCCTCTATGTAGATGAGTAACACCCCTTGGCCTCTATAGGTTTCCACCTTCAGATAACACACACGATCCTTCCCCTCTATGTAGATGAGTAACACCCCTTGGCCTCTATAGGTTTCCACCTTCAGATAACACACACGGTCCCTCCCCTCTATGTAGATGAGTAACACCCCTTGGCCTCTATAGGTTTCCACCTTCAGATAACACACATGGTCCCTCCCCTCTATGTAGATGAGTAACACCCCTTGGCCTCTATAGGTTTCCACCTTCAGATAACACACAAGGTCCCTCCCCTCTATGTAGATGAGTAACACCCCTTGGCCTCTATAGGTTTCCACCTTCAGATAACACACACAATCCTTCCCCTCTATGTAGATGAGTAACACCCCTTGGCCTCTATAGGTTTCCACCTTCAGATAACACACATGGTCCCTCCCCTCTATGTAGATGAGTAACACCCCTTGGCCTCTATAGGTTTCCACCTTCAGATAACACACATGGTCCCTCCCCTCTATGTAGATGAGTAACACCCCTTGGCCTCTATAGGCTTCCACCTTCAGATAACACACATGGTCCCTCCCCTCTATGTAGATGAGTAACACCCCTTGGCATCTCGCCACCATTATCTTCTTGTCCCAATTCTTGCTTGTTAACGCCCACATTGGGGCAGCAGGGTAGCCTAGTTGTTCGAGCGTTGGGCTGGTAACCGGAAGGTTGCAAGTTCAAATCCCCGAGCTGACAAGGTACAAATCTGTCGTTCTGCCCTGAACAGGCAGTTAACCCACTGTTCCTAGGCTGTCATTGAAAATAAGAATTTGTTCTTAACTGACTTTCCTAGTTAAATAAAGGTACAATTTAAAAAACCTGTTTAGATTATAATGGCGGCGCCATAGTGTTAATACAAAAAATAATACATTTCTTACATATATACTTTCCTAATAATACTTGATTAGTTCAAGCATATGTTTTTATTACAGACATATGGCGTGTGGTGCCTGCATGAATTAACTAAAGTACACATTTTCTGCCTAAGTTCTGTTTCACATGTCTAGTGATTAACTCCATGTTGACCCAGTCTGTACACTCCCATGGATTCTGCTTAAGTTCTGTTTTTACATGTCCAACGGTTAACTCTTTGTTTATCCAGCTCTGTTCGTTCACCTGAGCTCAGGCTTTATTCTGTTTACACAAGTCTATTAATTAACCCTATGTTTTCTGTCTCAATACTTCAGGGAGAACAGTCTGGATACTGGAAAATCAACCATAGTCATGAATTTTCAACTACAACTAGAGAGCTTGTGATTGAAAGAACCAGAATTTATCATGATATTTTCTAATGTTTGTATTTGTCGGCTTTAGGCCTATGCATTTCACTTAGTCGAGGATGGAAGTTAGAGGCCTACTGCTGCATCTCTGAGTTTAACATTAATTTCTTTAGCCGCCAATGGACCACAGTGTATCAATGTATAATATAATAATAATAATAATATATATAATATAATATATAATAATAATAATAATAATAATAATAATAATAATAATAATAATATATGCCATTTGTGTCCTTATGGCAGAGGCTAGTGCTCTTGCCATAGTTACATTTTTCCTTTTTGAATTTTATACTTTTTTACTTCTGATTTTTATGATTAACAACATGACAATGACTTTGAGAAACGAAAACGTTATTATTGAAATGGATCATAACTGGCACACAGATCGGTAGAAAAGGTAGCACTACACAGCTGATTCAAATAATCAAAGCATGATGATGAGTTGGTCATTTAAATCAGCTGTGTACTGTTAGAGGGGACACAGGGCCGAGTTTGGGAAACTCTGGGAAGTTCCAACCCTTACTGTAAAGTTTATTGAGCTACTGTTTCTTTAAAAAAAGAAGAAGAAGCGCGGAACCCGGAAAGAGATTTGTTTTCATCTTTACCCATAATGCTTAGCAAAATATTAAGAAAGCTAGTGGGTCTTTCAAAGTATTGGACAACAGTCTACTATAAATTACATGTACAGTAATTAGCAAAACACAACTAAAAGTGTCTACTTTCATTCACATGTTGGTATCACAACAATTTGAGATAAACAAAATGTACGGAAGAATGTTAAGGTAAGGTACACATAGTAGCTAGCTGCTAACGTTATTAGCCAGCCACGTTTGCAACAAGCAATGTTTATGTTCGCCACAGTGCGTTTATTTGTGTGATATGTATTCCTAAGATAATTATGGAGACCCGTGCATCTAAAGTCGATCACTCTTACTGAAAGTCAGGCTTGCTGCTGAACACATTGCTACTTTTAGACTCATATTTCACTGGTTGTGGCAATGAAACGTGCATTCAGCCATCTAACTAGTGTAGCCATTTGTTTGCAGCAAACCTTCGCCTGGAGACGTTGAGTTGTATTGGATTCAACGTCGGGCATAAATGAGCGTTTGGATCAGGAAAGTTTCCTCAGACGACCTCTACAAGCCAGAATGTTGACATACAATTATTTTTTAATTTACCGGTGGTCGGTGCAGTAGGTCTTTTTGCAGATAAGATGTGACGGATCTCCTCGTTTCAGTCTTATGTAGCAACATTTGAAGTGGTGTTTTTTTTTACATTTGATAAAAGTAGAGACTAGAAAATGCTATCATACACTGCAATTGAGGAACAATGGGAAAACAATTATGCTTTGAAAGTTGATCAACTTGTAACCTCACTTTTGAGAAAATGGCACCTGAATGTTTTGGTAAACCTATTGGAGGGCTCTTTGTCCACACTAGGGCTGTCCCGTACAACAACAAAACTATCGAAAGTCATCTGTTCATGCAACCAATCTATTTCTCTAATATTTTAAACGTATTTTCCATACATAGACACTCCCTATGTAGTAGCTGTAAATGAACTAGTGATATGTAATGAGGAATTGATATTTAATTTTACCTTTATTTAACCAGGCAAGTCAGTTAAGAACATATTCTTATTTTCAATGACTGCCTGGGAACTGTGGGTTAACTGCCTGTTCAGGCGCAGAACGACAGATTTGTACCTTGTCAGCTCGGGGGTTTGAACTCGCAACCTTCCGGTTACAAGTCCAACGCTCTAACTAACAATCAAATGTAAACAATTCGCACAATGAAGTTATGCAATAATAATGAATTTGCACAAATTGGCAGGAGAGTGCATTCTGGAGCGAGCAGTTCTCTACTCCGCCAATTAATCCACACACAAAATGTTCAACTGAATCGTTACTAGTCATCTCTCTTCCTTCCAGGCTTTTTCTTCTCTTGACTTTATATTGCGATTGGCAACTTTCATAAATTAGGTGCAATTACCGCCACCGACCTTGTTTGTCTTTCAGTCACTCACGTGGGTATAACCAATGAGGAGATTGGAGAGGCAGGACTTGCAGCGCATCTGCGTCACAAATAGAACTGACTTCTATTTTAGGCATTGGCATCACAGACGCTCGTTGGCGCGTGCAATAATTGAATAATGTAGATTTGTAAATGTATTTTGCGACGCGAGCGGTGTAGTCAGCCTGTTAGCCCCTCCCATCTCTTTAACATGTTAAACAGAGTAGGGTGGTGTACTAAACCAATTATTTCAAGACTGAAGGCTGCTTTATACCTTGTCTATTGACATGTCTGTTGTAGAGGTCGACTGATTTTTAATAATCAATAGCGATTATTGGGGGACCAAAAAAAGCAGATACCGATTAATCGGACAATTTTAAATCTATATATATTTCTTTCTTAAATTAAAAAATATATACATATTTGTAATAATGACAATTACAACAATATTGAATGAACACATTTATTTTAATATAATACATAAATAAAATATAATCTGCATCTGACTTTGGTGCTGGTCATGTTGTTCTTCAAGTATCTGGTAAACACACACTATAGAAAATCTATGTTTATTTGTCACATGCACAGGATACAGAAGGTGAAATGGCTACATGCATATGGGAGTCTTTTGTTTAGACATGCAGCTAGCTGCCTCCGGTGTGGCGCAGCGGTCTAAGGCACTGTGTCAATTTGTTTGAGGCGTCGCTGCGTAACTCTGTTTTTGTTGCACTGCTTTACTTTATCTTGGCCAGGTCGCAGTTGTCAATGAGAACTTGTTCAACTGGCTTATCTGGTTAAATAAAGGTGAAATAAATAAACAAAACTACAGTCCTGGGTTTTACTCCAGGCTGTGTCACAGCTGGCCGTGACCGGGAGACAATTGGTCCAGCGCTTTCCTCTGACACATTGGTGCGGCTGGCTTCAAGGGTTAAGCGAGCAGCAGACCTGCCAACATGCATGTATTTAGCATACCAGCTATGTAATTCTCTGTCCATGTATGTAGGTACGAGATCCATGTTAAAAGTACGCAGAAATGAAAAGGGCATGCTTATATATATATATATATATATATATATATATATATATATAAAAAAAAATTAAATAATAAATCCACTGAGTAAATCTTAACATCCCGATTCTCGAACTTCAGCACACAGACATATGTTTTCTGCCCCTCGTCCTGTTTGTTGTGATGCTGAATTTGCCGACTGCCAGCTGTCAGGTAAACACATGGACAAATCCCTTTTTGACTCCATGTGTTGTGGAAAAGTAAACACATTTGTTTCGAGCTAACATTAGAGAACATTAGATGGACATTCAGTGGGCTCTAAAGTGCCAGCAGTTCACTCGCATTTGCTAGTGAATGAAATTAAATGCACATATGAAAAATAACTGGTCACATTTGTGCAGTGAGATATGCATTTAATTCTGCTTGCCATTAGTTGTATTTTTCCCGTAACATTACAAGGATCACGCAACCTCAGACTGTAACTGTAATTATGATCCACGTCACAAAAAGCATTACAAAGTATAATCAAAAATAAATATAAACATCTTCGCATTAAATGGAGTCGTGAGTTTAGAAGACTGGGCGATGGAGAATGAATGAGTGTCCGGTATTAGCTATAGAAGCAATGCTTCCAAAATGCCTTTGAACTAGATTTGAGATTTTATACATTTCGAAAATCTGAAATGATGTTAGCACTGCAGAGAAATACAATGGGCACCTTTTACATAGGCTGAAACACTAGTGAACAGTGTTCAGATTCCCTGTAGCCTACTGAACAGCGGTTAGATTACTACGGTAGCCTACTTAAGCATTGTGTAGCCAGTTTGCGGTCTGTGTTGACATGATCGTTGTTTTTGTTTTTATGTTTTCAAAATGATTTTGCTTTTAGTGTTGATTAGGAACCGTGTCTAAAACGCCAATACTTGTGATTGGCCCTGTTTCAGAGGTGACAAGTGTTCCTCTACTATGGAGACTAAACTTGGGGGCATGTGCTAAGAAAAATGTTATAGATAATTATCTCCATGTTTGTTATCATCATCTGCTCATCTATCACTCCAGTGTTAATCTGCTAAATTGTAATTACTTCGCTACTATGGCCTATTTATTGCCTTACCACCTCACACCATTTGCACACACTGTATATAGACTCTTTTTTCCCACTTGTTTATCCAATGTGTAACTCTGTTGTTTGTTGCACTGCTTTGCTTTATCTTGGCCAGGTCGCAGTTGTAAATGAGAACTTGTTCTCAACTAGTTTACCTGGTTAATCAAGGTGAAAGAAAAATGTTTCCATTTTCTTTTCTGTTTGCGCTCTTTAGAGTATTTAGTTAGCAGCCTCCATGGACATTTGCTATTACTTGTGCTAATTTTGTTAGCATTCTGGTAATCGATGCTCAATGGGCTTTTTTTCCAATCCCGAGCTGAGAGCGGCATGGTATAACGATAGGAAAATCTGGATACCGCCCAACCCTAAAACACGTGCATGAGCTTGGCAGGTGTGCATGTGTTTTCATTGTGTGCATGTGTTTTCAATGTGTGCATGTGTTTTCATTGTGTGCATGTGTTTTCATTGTGTGCATGTGTTTTCATTGTGTGCATGTGTTTTCATTGTGTGCATGCTTCACATCATAGAAACCTGAACGTTCTATCAGCACTTTGGAATGTAGACATAATTATACTGAACCTTAGATGTCCTTACTGTTAGTTAGCTAAATTAGGTCAACAAGCAAGGAAGATTACAGGGATTTCCCTTGTTTTTGTTCATTTAAGACTCCATCACAGGAAATGGCAGTTACGGGTGTTAAAAAAATGTAAAAATGAGTCCATAGAGAGGCCGAGACGCCTTGCCTTAATCATCAGCACCACCTTGTAAAAGAAAACATGTTGAAACCATCATGAGCCCTGTTTGCCAATCATTCTGCCATATTACACTAGCTAGCTAACAGTTAGCCTACTACTGAGCTGATGCACCACCTAGTGACTGACAACTGGCTAGCTAACTGTTAGCAGCTAACTGTTAGCCTATTACTACTGAGCTGATATACCACCTAGTGACTGACAACTGGCAAGCAGCTAACCGTTAGCCTACTACTACTGAGCTGATATACCACCTAGTGACTGACAACTGGCTAGCAGCTAACCGTTTTAGCCTATTACTACTGAGCTGATATACCACCTAGTGACTGACAACTGGCTAGCAGCTAACCGTTAGTCTACTACTACTGAGCTGATATACCACCTAGTGACTGACAACTGGCTAGCAGCTAACCGTTAGTCTACTACTACTGAGCTGATATACCACCTAGTGACTGACAACTGGCTAGCAGCTAACCGTTAGCCTATTACTACTGAGCTGATATACCACCTAGTGACTGACAACTGGCTAGCAGCTAATCGTTAGCCTATTACTACTGAGCTGATATACCACCTAGTGACTGACAACTGGCTAGCAGCTAACCGTTAGCCTATTACTACTGAGCTGATATACCACCTAGTGACTGACAACTGGCTAGCAGCTAACCGTTAGCCTATTACTACTGAGCTGATATACCACCTAGTGACTGACAACTGGCTAGCAGCTAACCGTTAGCCTATTACTACTGAGCTGATATACCACCTAGTGACTGACAACTGGCTAGCAGCTAACCGTTAGCCTACTACTACTAAGCTGATATACCACCTAGTGACTGACAACTGGCTAGCAGCTAACCGTTAGCCTACTACTACTGAGCGTTAGTTGGACAGATTTATGTAAGTCCCTCCATGTTTGGTTCCTAATGAATACACCCCTGACTGCGGTACTGACTTCATACCAGATGTGTCTCAGTTGTAATGGAGTCTCTGAGTCTCCTGGCCTGCCCTGTCCTCTGTATTTTGTATTGCGCTGTGCTAAATGTTTTCCTGTGATGTCGTTGCAGGCTATGTGAACCCAGTGGCCTGTGTGGACCATGTCTCTGATCCTGTTTACCCTGGTGGTGCGGGTCAGGGATGGTCTGCCTCTCTCAGCCTCCACTGACTTCCAACACAACCCAGAGCTGCAGGAGAGGAAGCAGCAGCTACGGACCATCTCCAAGGCCCTCAGCCTGTTCCCTGACAGAGGGGTGGTCAAGGGCCATGACCTCAATATATGGTAAGATATATATTTTTTTATAGTATATACTATACCTGGTTTGTAAGTATAGATGCATGTGTGTAAGTATAGATGTGTGTGTGTGTGTGTACAAGTATAAATGTGTGTGTATATATCTATGTGTATAGATGTGTGTAGAGAGATAGATGTGTGTAGGGAGAGAGATGTGTAGAGATTTGGAGAGATAGATTTGTAGAGATAGATGTGTAGAGATGGATGTGTGTGTAGAGATGGATGTGTGTAGAGATGGATGTGTGTGTAGAGATGGATGTGTGTAGAGATGGATGTGTGTGTAGAGATGGATGTGTGTGGAGAGATGGATGTGTGTGGAGAGATGGATGTGTGTAGAGAGATGGATGTGTGTAGAGAGATGGATGTGTGTAGAGAGAGAGATAGATGGATGTGTGTAGAGAGAGATAGATGGATGTGTGTAGAGAGAGAGATAGATGGATGTATATATACATATTAAGGACACACACACTTCAGAAAGTATTCACACCCATAACTTTTACAACATTTTGTTACAACCTGAATTTAAAATGATTTATATTGAGATTGTTTGGTCACTGGCCTTCACACAATACCCCATAATGTCAGTGGAACTATGTTTTTACCCCATAATGTCAGTGGAACTATGTTTTTACCCCATAATGTCAGTGGAACTATGTTTATACCCCATAATGTCAGTGGAACTATGTTTATACCCCATAATGTCAGTGGAACTATGTTTATACCCCATAATGTCAGTGGAACTATGTTTATACCCCATAATGTCAGTGGAACTATGTTTATACCCCATAATGTCAGTGGAACTATGTTTATACCCCATAATGTCAGTGGAACTATGTTTATACCCCATAATGTCAGTGGAACTATGTTTATACCCCATAATGTCAGTGGAACTATGTTTATACCCCATAATGTCAGTGGAACTATGTTTTTACCCCATAATGTCAGTGGAACTATGTTTTTACATTTTTGGGGGACAATTAATTAAAATCTGAAATGTCTTGAATGAAAAATTATTCAACCCCAATGTTATGGCAAGCCTCAAGTTCAGGAGTAAAAATATGCTTCATAAGTTGCATGGACTCACTTTGTGTGTAATAATAGTGTTTAACATGACTTTTGAATGACTCTCACCTTTGTACTCCAGACAAATAATTATCTGTAATGTCCCTCAGTCGAGCATTAAATTACATACAGATTCAACCACAAAGACCAGGGAGATGTTCCAATGCCCTGCAAATAAGGGCACCTATTGGTAGATGGGTAAAATAAACAACAACAAACCAGACTTTGGATATCCTTTTGAGCATGGTGAAGTTATTATTTACACTTTGGATTGTGAATCGATACGCCCAGTCACTACAAAGATAGACGTCCTTCCTAACTTCACAATGAGGCCAATGGTGACTTTTAAAACCGAGTTTAATAGCTGTGATGGGATAAAATGGAGGATGGATAAACATTGTAGTTACTCCACAATACTAACCTAATTGACAGAGTGAAAAGAAGGAAGTCTGTACAGAATAACAAATATTCCAAAACATGCATCCTGTTTGCAACGAGGCAGTAAAGTAATACTGTAAAAAATATCTGTCAAATCCAATACAACACATTACTGAGTACCGTCAAGACCTGCAATTAGATGTCTAGACATGATCAACAAACAGTTTGACGGAGCTTGAAGAATCTTGAAAAGGTTAATAGGTAAATGTTGCACAATCCATGTGTGGAAATGTCATAGACTTTCCCAAAGACTCACGGCTGTAGTTGTTACGAAAGGTGCTTCTACAAAGTATTGACCCAGGGGTGTGAATACTTCTGTAAATTGGATTTCTGTATGAGTCAATACATGTTAGAATCACCTTTGGCAGTGATTTAAAGCTGTATTTCTGGGTAAGCCACACCTAGATTTGTACAATATTTGCACATTATTGTTAAAATGATTTAAGCTCTGGCAAGTTGGTAGATGATCATTGCTCGACAGCCATTTTTCAGTCCTGCCATAGATTTTAAAGCTGATTTCAGTCCAAACTTTAACTAGACCACTCAGGAACTACTCCAGTGTAGATTTGGCTTTGTACTTTAGGTTATTGTCCTGCTGAAAGGCGAATAACAATGCAGCCACATGCTTGAAAATATCAAGAGTGGTACTCAGTGAAATGTGGGATTTCGGATTTTAATTTTTTATTTCTAAAAACATAATTCCACGTTGACATTATGGTGTGTGTGGTCACTGGCCTACACACAATCTCAATGTAATCCATTTTAAATTCAGGCTGTAACACAAAATGTGTTTAAGTCTAGGGGTGTGAATACTTTCTGAAGGCACTGTACCTCAACAGAGAGTAAGGACATTGGAAAGAGAAAGTTGCGCAGACGTTGGTTAATTGGTTAAACAGATCAGAAACCAGTCTCCACATTTTGAAAGGATTCAGAAACTGTCCTGCTGCATACTGTGGGCAAGCTGTGCCCAGCTGTTTGTTCACTACCCCCCCCAACTCCCCTCCTTTCCTCCTCCCTCTAGTTTCCTCTCCAGTGAGGGCGTATCCTACATGAGCGTATGTGACGCCAGGCTCCCTGCAGCCATGGCCTTCTGTTTTCTAGAGGACCTGCGCTGGGAGTTCACAGCTCATATGGACAGCGCCAAGGTTGCCCTGGCAGCCAGGCCGTACCCCTTTCTGGAGTTCGGTATGTAGAAGCACAAGCATTTCGCTACACTCGCACTAACATCTGCTAACCATGTGTATGTGACAAATACAATTTGATTTGAGAAGAGGGATAGGGGTGGTGGAGGGTTGAGAAGTGTGGAGGTGTAGACAACCCTGTTCCTGTAGTACCACAGGACCCTAGAGCAGGTGTAGACAACCCTGTTCCTGTAGTACCACAGGACCCTAGAGCAGGGGTAGACAACCCTGTTCCTGTAGTACCACAGGACCCTAGAGCAGGGGTAGACAACCCTGTTCCTGTAGTACCACAGGACCCTAGAGCAGGGGTAGACAACCCTGTTCCTGTAGTACCACAGGACCCTAGAGCAGGGGTAGACAACCCTGTTCCTGTAGTACCACAGGACCCTAGAGCAGGGGTAGACAACCCTGTTCCTGTAGTACCACAGGACCCTAGAGCAGGGGTAGACAACCCTGTTCCTGTAGTACCACAGGACCCTAGAGCAGGGGTAGACAACCCTGTTCCTGTAGTACCACAGGACCCTAGAGCAGGTGTAGACAACCCTGTTCCTGGAGTGCTGCAGGATTTTGGTTCCAACTAGGCACCACACCTGACCAACTGAGCTGTTTGATCAATTCAGGGTTTGCCTAAGTTCAACACGTCTGGTCTTCCAGGTTAGATAAATCAAAACAAGGGTTGCCTACCCCTGGACAGGAGCCTTGGTGCTACAGTCCAGCAGGAAGCCTAGTGGTTAGAGCCTTGGTGCTACAGTCCAGCAGGTAGCCTAGTGGTTAGAGCCTTGGTGCTACAGTCCAGCAGGAAGCCTAGTGGTTAGAGCCTTGGTGCTACAGTCCAGCAGGAAGCCTAGTGGTTAGAGCCTTGGTGCTACAGTCCAGCAGGTAGCCTAGTGGTTAGAGCCTTGGTGCTACAGCCCAGCAGGAAGCCTAGTGGTTAGAGCCTTGGTGCTACAGTCCAGCAGGTAGCCTAGTGGTTAGAGCCTTGGTGCTACAGTCCAGCAGGAAGCCTAGTGGTTAGAGCCTTGGTGCTACAGTCCAGCAGGAAGCCTAGTGGTTAGAGCCTTGGTGCTACAATCCAGCAGGTAGCCTAGTGGTTAGAGCCTTGGTGCTACAGTCCAGCAGGTAGCCTAGTGGTTAGAGCCTTGGTGCTACAGTCCAGCAGGTAGCCTAGTGGTTAGAGCCTTGGTGCTACAGTCCAGCAGGTAGCCTAGTGGTTAGAGCCTTGGTGCTACAGTCCAGCAGGAAGCCTAGTGGTTAGAGCCTTGGTGCTACAGTCCAGCAGGAAGCCTAGTGGTTAGAGCCTTGGTGCTACAGTCCAGCAGGTAGCCTAGTAGTTAGAGCCTTGGTGCTACAGTCCAGCAGGTAGCCTAGTAGTTAGAGCCTTGGTGCTACAGCCCAGCAGGAAGCCTAGTGGTTAGAGCCTTGGTGCTACAGTCCAGCAGGTAGCCTAGTGGTTAGAGCCTTGGTGCTACAGTCCAGCAGGTAGCCTAGGGGTTAGAGCCTTGGTGCTACAGTCCAGCAGGTAGCCTAGTGGTTAGAGCCTTGGTGCTACAGTCAGGCAGGTAGCCTAGTGGTTAGAGCCTTGGTGCTACAGTCCAGCAGGTAGCCTAGTGGTTAGAGCCTTGGTGCTACAGTCCAGCAGGAAGCCTAGTGGTTAGAGCCTTGGTGCTACAGTCCAGCAGGAAGCCTAGTGGCTGCAGTAGCAGTATAATTAGAAGATATTATATTCTATAAGACAACAGCATAGTCTGGCTACAGCAGCAGTATAATTAGAAGATATTATATTATATTATATAAGACAACAGCATAGTCTGGCTGCAGTAGCAGTATAATTAGAAGATATTATATTATATAAGACAACAGCATAGTCTGGCTACAGTAGCAGTATAATTAGAAGATATTATATTATACTGTATAACACAACAGCATAGTCTGGCTACAGTAGCAGTATAATTAGAAGATATTATATTATATAAGACAACAGCATAGCCTGGCTACAGTAGCAGTATAATTAGAAGATATTATATTATATTATATAAGACAACAGCATAGTCTGGCTACAGTAGCAGTATAATTAGAAGATATTATATTATACTGTATAAGACAACAGCATAGCCTGGCTGCAGTAGCAGTATAATTAGAATATATTATATTAGACAACAGCATAGTCTGGCTGCAGCAGCAGTATAATTAGAAGATATTATATTACATTTACATTACATTTAAGTCATTTAGCAGACGCTCTTATCCAGAGCGACTTACAAATTGGTGCATTCACCTTATGACATCCAGTGGGACAGTCACTTAACAATAGTGCATCTAAAACTTAAGGGGGGTGAGAGGGATTACTTATCCTATCCTAGGTATTCCTTAAAGAGGTGGGGTTTCAGGTGTCTCCGGAAGGTGGTGATTGACTCCGCTGTCCTGGCGTCGTGAGGGAGTTTGTTCCACCATTGGGGGGCCAGGGCAGCGAACAGTTTTGACTGGGCTGAGCGGGAGCTGTACTTCCTCAGTGGTAGGGAGGCGAGCAGGCCAGAGGTGCATGAACGCAGTGCCCTTGTTTGGGTGTAGGGCCTGATCAGAGCCTGGAGGTACTGAGGTGCCATTCCCCTCACAGCTCCGTAGGCAAGCACCATGGTCTTGTAGCGGATGCGAGCTTCAACTGGAAGCCAGTGGAGAGAACTGAGGAGCGGGGTGACGTGAGAGAACTTGGGAAGGTTGAACACCAGACGGGCTGCGGCGTTCTGGATGAGTTGAAGGGGTTTAATGGCACAGGCAGGGAGCCCAGCCAACAGCGAGTTGCAGTAATCCAGACGGGAGATGACAAGTGCCTGGATTAGGACCTGCGCCGCTTCCTGTGTGAGGCAGGGTCGTACTCTGCGGATGTTGTAGAGCATGAACCTACAGGAACGGGCCACCGCCTTGATGTTGGTTGAGAACGACAGGGTGTTGTCCAGGATCACGCCAAGGTTCTTGGCGCTCTGGGAGGAGGACACAATGGAGTTGTCAACCGTGATGGCGAGATCATGGAACGGGCAGTCCTTCCCCGGGAGGAAGAGCAGCTCCGTCTTGCCGAGGTTCAGCTTGAGGTGGTGATCCGTCATCCACACTGATATGTCTGCCAGACATGCAGAGATGCGATTCGCCACCTGGTCATCAGAAGGGGGAAAGGAGAAGATTAATTGTGTGTCGTCTGCATAGCAATGATAAGAGAGACCATGTGAGGTTATGACAGAGCCAAGTGACTTGGTGTATAGCGAGAATAGGAGAGGGCCAAGAACAGAGCCCTGGGGGACACCAGTGGTGAGAGCGCGTGGTGAGGAGACAGATTCTCGCCACGCCACCTGGTAGGAGCGACCTGTCAGGTAGGACGCAATCCAAGCGTGGGCCGCGCCGGAGATGCCCAACTCTGAGAGGGTGGAGAGGAGGATCTGATGGTTCACAGTATCGAAGGCAGCCGATAGATCTAGAAGGAGGAGAGCAGAGGAGAGAGAGTTAGCTTTAGCAGTGCGGAGCGCCTCCGTGATACAGAGGAGAGCAGTCTCAGTTGAATGACTAGTCTTGAAACCTGACTGATTTGGATCAACAAGGTCATTCAGAGAGAGATAGCGGGAGAGCTGGCCAAGGACGGCACGTTCAAGAGTTTTGGAGAGAAAAGAAAGAAGGGATACTGGTCTGTAATTGTTGACATCGGAGGGATCGAGTGTAGGTTTTTTCAGAAGGGGTGCAACTTTCGCTCTCTTGAAGACGGAAGGGACGTAGCCAGCAGTCAGGGATGAGTTGATGAGCGAGGTGAGGTAAGGGAGAAGGTCTCCGGAAATGGTCTGGAGAAGAGAGGAGGGGATAGGGTCAAGCGGGCAGGTTGTTGGGCGGCCGGCCGTCACAAGACGCGAGATTTCATCTGGAGAGAGGGGAGAAAGAGGTCAGAGCACAGGGTAGGGCAGTGTGAGCAGAACCAGCGGTGTCGTTTGACTTAGCAAACGAGGATCGGATGTCGTCGACCTTCTTTTCAAAATGGTTGACGAAGTCATCTGCAGAGAGGGAGGAGGGGGGAGGGGGAGGAGGATTCAGGAGGGAGGAGAAGGTGGCAAAGAGCTTCCTAGGGTTAGAGGCAGATGCTTGGAATTTAGCGTGGTAGAAAGTGGCTTTAGCAGCAGAGACAGAGGAGGAAAATGTAGAGAGGGAGTGAAAGGATGCCAGGTCCGCAGGGAGGCGAGTTTTCCTCCATTTCCGCTCGGTTGCCCGGAGCCCTGTTCTGTGAGCTCGCAATGAGTCATCGAGCCACGGAGCGGGAGGGGAGGACCGAGCCGGCCTGGAGGATAGGGGACATACAGAGTCAAGGGATGCAGAGAGGGAGGAGAGGAGGGTTGAGGAGGCAGAATCAGGAGATAGGTGGGAGAAGGTTTGAGCGGAGGGAAGAGATGATAGGATGGAAGAGGAGAGAGTAGCAGGGGAGAGAGAGCGAAGGTTGGGACGGCGTGATACCATCCGAGTAGGGGCAGTGTGGGAGGTGTTGGATGAGAGCGAGAGGGAAAAGGATACAAGGCAGTGGTCGGAGACTTGGAGGGGAGTTGCAATGAGGTTAGTGGAAGAACAGCATCTAGTAAAGATGAGGTCGAGCGTATTGCCTGCCTTGTGAGTAGGGGGGGAAGGTGAGAGGGTGAGGTCAAAAGAGGAGAGGAGTGGAAAGAAGGAGGCAGAGAGGAAAGAGTCAAAGGTAGACGTGGGGAGGTTAAAGTCGCCCAGAACTGTGAGAGGTGAGCCGTCCTCAGGAAAGGAGCTTATCAAGGCATCAAGCTCATTGATGAACTCTCCGAGGGAACCTGGAGGGCGATAAATGATAAGGATGTTAAGCTTGAAAGGGCTAGTAACTGTGACAGCATGGAATTCAAAGGAGGCGATAGACAGATGGGTAAGGGAGAGAAAGAGATGACCACTTGGGAGAGATGAGGATCCCGGTGCCACCACCCCGCTGACCAGACGCTCTCGTTCCAGGGTGTGCGAGAACACGTGGGCGGACGAAGATATTATATTAGAGAGCAGTAGGAGTAGCAGTGTTGTCTGTGGTGATCCATGTTTCCGTCAGTGCCAAGAAGTCGAGGGACTGGAGGGAGGCATAGGCTGAGATGAACTCTGCCTTGTTGACCGCAGATTGGCAGTTCCAGAGGCTACCGGAGACCTGGAACTCCACGTGGAACTCCATATTATACTGTATAACACAACAGCATAGTCTGGCTACAGTAGCAGTATAATTAGAAGATATTATATTATATAGCCAGTATAATTAGAATATATTATATTATATTATATAAGACAACAGCATAGCTACAGTAGCAGTATAATTAGAATATATTATATTATATAAGAAGCAGTATAATTAGAATATATTATATTATATAAGACAACAGCATAGTCTGGCTGCAGTAGCAGTATAATTAGAAGATATTATATTATACTGTATACTGGCTGCAGTAGCAGTATAATTAGAAGATATTATATTATAGAAGACAACAGCATAGCCTGGCTACAGTAGCAGTATAATTAGAATATATTATATTATATAAGACAACAGCATACAGTATAATTAGAATATATTATATTATATTATATAAGACAACAGCATAGTCTGGCTGCAACAGCATAGTCTGGCTGCAGTAGCAGTATAATTAGAAGATATTATATTATACTGTATAAGACAACAGCAGTAGCAGTATAATTAGAAGATATTATATATTATACAGTAGCAGTATAATTAGATTATACTGTATAAGACAACAGCATAGCCTGGCTGCAGTAGCAGTATAATTAGAATATATTATATTATATAAGACAACAGCATAGCCTGGCTGCAGTAGCAGTATAATTAGAATATATTATATTATATAAGACAACAGCATAGTCTGGCTGCAGTAGCAGTATAATTAGAAGATATTATATTATACTGTATAAGATAAGACAAGCATGTATAAGACAACAGCATAGTCTGGCTGCAGCAGCAGATATTATATTATACTGTATAAGACAACAGCATAAGTAGCAGTTAGAAGATATTATATTATATATAAGACAACAGCATAGTCTGGCTGCAGTAGCAGTATAATTAGAAGATATTATATTATAGAAGACAACAGCATAGTCTGGCTACAGCAGCAGTATAATTAGAAGATATTATATTATAGTATAAGCATAGTATAATTAGAATATATTATATTATACTGTATAAGACAACAGCATAGTCTGGACAAGCAGTATAATTAGAAGATATTATATTATACTGTATAAGACAACAGCATAGTCTGGCTGCAGCAGTATAATTAGAAGATATTATATTATACTGTAGATGCAGCAGCAGTATAATTAGAAGATATTATATTATACTGTATAAGACAACAGCATAGCAGTAGCAGTATAACTAGAAGCAGTATAATTAGAAGATATTATATTATAGAAGACAAACAGCATAGCAGTGTAATTAGAAGATATTATATTATATTATATAAGACAACAGCATAGCAGCAGCAGTATAATTAGAAGATATTATATTATATAACTAGAAGATATTATATTTATATAAGACAACAGCATAGCAGTATAATTAGAATATATTATATTATAGAAGACAACAGCATAGCTGCAGTAGCAGTATAACTAGAAGATATTATAATATATCTATTCAGTATAATTAGAAGATATTATATTATAGAAGACAACAGCATAAGCAGCAGTATAACTAGAAGCCTGGCTGCAGCAGCAGTATAACCAGAGAAGGGTGGTCCAGCAGTTGGATATTAGGTCATATGACCGAGGTACAGGAGGATCTGATATTATATTAAACCCGCCCTTTGCAGATCCTCAGTCTCTATAAGAACAGCATAGTCTGGTGGAGTATTAGAACCAACGGGTCAGCCAATGGCCACTGCAGAACAACTTTCTGAATATTATATTATAGAAGACAAAGAATCCGCAGGAGGAGGACCATTTGCCTCGAACCAGAGATCTGAAAACGTCCTGCACTGTATTACTTCAGTTAAACGTTGCTTGTATTACTTCAGTTAAACGTTGCTTGATCCTGTGTTGTGTTGCATCGGTCCTCCAGGTCAGAACCAGAGGTTGGAGCCAGTGACCGCCCCAGGAATCCTCTCACTGGTCCTCAACATCATGTGTTCTTCTCTGAACCTCATCAGGGGAGTTCACCTCATAGAGTACACCTTCCAGGTACACTATTATATTAAACACATAGAAGACACCTTCCAGGTACACTATTCTATTAAACACATAGAAGACACCTTCCAGGTACACTATTCTATTAAACGCATAGAAGACACCTATAATATAATAATAATAATAATATATGCCATTTTAGCAGACGCTTTTATCCAAAGCGACTTACAGTCATGTGTGCATACATTCTACGTATGGGTGGTCCTTCCAGGTACACTATTCTATTAAACACATAGAGTACACCTTCCAGGTACACTATTCTATTAAACACAGAGTACACCTTCCAGGTACACTATTCTATTAAAACACACCTTCCAGGAAGACACCTTCCAGGTACACTATTCTATTAAACATTAAACACATAGAAGACACCTTCCAGGTACACTATTCTATTAAACACAGAGTACACCTTCCAGGTACACTATTATATTAAACACATAGAAGACACCTTCCAGGTACACTATTATATTAAACACATAGAAGACACCTTCCAGGTACACTATTCTATTAAACACATAGAGTACACCTTCCAGGTACATTATTATATTAAACAGAGACACCTTCCAGTACACCTATTAAACACAGATACACTTATTATATTAAACACATAGAGTACACCTTCCAGGTACACTATTCTATTAAACACATAGTACACCTTCCAGGTACACCTTCCAGGTACACTATTCTATTAAACACAAAGCAGACACCTTCCAGGTACACTATTCTATTAAACACATAGAGTACACCTTCCAGGTACACTATTCTATTAAACACATAGAGTACACCTTCCAGGTACACTAATCTATTAAACACATAGAAGACACCTTCCAGGTACACTATTCTATTAAACACATAGAGTACACCTTCCAGGTACACTATTCTATTAAACACAGAGTACACCTTCCAGGTACACTATTCTATTAAACACAGAGTACACCTTCCAGGTACACTATTCTATTAAACAGACACCTTCCAGGTACACTATTCTATTAAACACAGACACCTTCCAGGTACACTATTCTATTAAACACATAGAAGACACCTTCCAGGTACACTATTCTATTAAACAGAAAGCAGACACCTTCCAGGTACACTATTCTATTAAACACATAGAAGACACCTTCCAGGTACACTATTCTATTAAACACATAGAGTACACCTTCCAGGTACACTATTCTATTAAACACTATTAAACACATAGAGTACACCTTCCAGGTACACTATTCTATTAAACACATAGTACACCTTCCAGTACACTATTCTTCCAGGTACACACTATTCTATTAAACACATAGAAGACACCTTCCAGGTACACTATTCTATTAAACACATAGTACAAGACACCTTCCAGGTACACTATTCTATTAAACACATAGAGTACACCTTCCAGGTACACTATTCTATTAAACACATAGAAGACACCTTCCAGGTACACTATTCTATTAAACACATAGAGTACATAGAAGACACCTTCCATAATATAATAATAAATAATAGAAGACATCCATACCATTTCTATTAAACAGAAAGCAGACACCTTCCAGGTACACTATTCTATTAAACACATAGAAGACACCTTCCAGGTACACTATTCTATTAAACACAGTCATGGTATACATTCTATTAAACACATAGAGTACACCTTCCAGGTACACTATTCTATTAAACACATAGAAGTACACCTTCCAGGTACACTATTCTATTAAACACATAGAGTACACCTTCCAGGTACACTATTCTATTAAACACATAGAAGACACCTTCCAGGTACACTATTCTATTAAACACATAGAGTACACCTTCCAGGTACACTATTCTATTAAACACATAGAAGACACCTTCCAGGTACACTATTCTATTAAACACACCTTCCAGAAGTACACCTTCCAGGTACACTATTCTATTAAACACATAGAAGACACCTTCCAGGTACACTATTCTATTACACCTTCCAGGTACACTATTCTATTAAACACATAGAAGACACCTTCCAGGTACACTATTATATTAAACAGAAAGCAGACACCTTCCAGATACACTATTATATTAAACACATAGAGTACACCTTCCAGGTACACTATTCTATTAAACACATAGAGTACACCTTCCAGGTACACTATTCTATTAAACAGAAAGCAGACACCTTCCAGGTACACTATTCTATTAAACACATAGAGTACACCTTCCAGGTACACTATTCTATTAAACACATAGTACACCTTCCAGGTACACTAATCTATTAAACACATAGAAGACACCTTCCAGGTACACTATTCTATTAAACACATAGAGTACACCTTCCAGGTACACTATTCTATTAAACACATAGAGTACACCTTCCAGGTACACTATTCTATTAAACACATAGTACACCTTCCAGTACACTACTATTAAACACTTCCAGGTACACTATTCTATTAAACACATAGAGTACACCTTCCAGGTACACTATTCTATTAAACACATAGAGTACACCTTCCAGGTACACTATTCTATTAAACACATAGAGTACACCTTCCAGGTACACTATTCTATTAAACACATAGAAGACACCTTCCAGGTACACTATTCTATTAAACACATAGAGTACACCTTCCAGGTACACTATTCTATTAAACACATAGAGTACACCTTCCAGGTACACTATTCTATTAAAACAGACACCTTCCAGGCAGACACCTTCCAGGTACACTATTCTATTCTATTAAACTATTCTATTAGAGTACACCTTCCAGGTACACTATTCTATTAAACACATAGAAGACACCTTCCAGGTACACTATTCTATTAAACACACCTTCCAGTACACTATTCTATTAAACACATAGAAGACACCTTCCAGGTACACTATTCTATTAAACACATAGAAGACACCTTCCAGGTACACTATTCTATTAAACACAGACACCTTCCAGGTACACTATTCTATTAAACACATAGAAGACACCTTCCAGGTACACTATTCTATTAAACACATAGAAGACACCTTCCAGGTACACTATTCTATTAAACACATTACACCTTCCAGGTACACTATTCTATTAAACACATAGAGTACACCTTCCAGGTACACTATTCTATTAAACACATAGAAGACACCTTCCAGGTACACTACTATTCTTCCATTAAACACATAGAGTACACCTTCCAGGTACACTATTCTATTAAACACATAGAGTACACTATTAAGACAATTCCATTCCAGGTACACTATTCTATTAAACACAGGTACACTATTCTATTAAAGTACACCTTCCAGGTACTATTCTATTAAACACTACACCTTCCAGGTACACTATTCTATTAAACACATAGAGTACACCTTCCAGGTACACTATTCTATTAAACACATAGACACCTTCCAGGTACACTATTCTATTACACCTTCCAGGTACACTATTCTATTAAACTATTCTATTAAATAGAGTACACCTTCCAGGTACACTATTCTATTAAACACATAGAGTACACCTTCCAGGTACACTATTCTATTTAAACACCTTCCAGGTACACTATTCTATTAAACACATAGAGTACACCTTCCAGGTACACTATTCTATTAAACACATAGAGTACACCTTCCAGGTACACTATTCTATTAAACACATAGAGTACACCTTCCAGGTACTATTCTATTAAACCATAGAAGACACCTTCCAGGTACACTATTCTATTATTACACCTTCCAACACTATTCTATTAAACACATAGAGTACACCTTCCAGGTACACTATTCTATTAAACACATAAACACATAGAGTACACCTTCCAGGTACACTATTCTATTAAACACTATTCTAGAGTACACCTTCCAGGTACACTATTCTATTAAACACATAGAGTACACCTTCCAGGTACACTATTCTATTAAAAACACCTTCCAGGTACACTATTCTATTAAACACACACCTTCCAGGTACACTATTCTATTAAACACATAGAGTACACCTTCCAGGTACACTATTCTATTAAACACATAGAGTACACCTTCCAGGTACACTATTCTATTAAACACATAGTACACCTTCCAGACTACTATTCTATTAAACACATAGAGTACACCTTCCAGGTACACTATTCTATTAAACACAAGCAGACACCTTCCAGGTACACTATTCTATTAAACACATAGAAAGACACCTTCCAGGTACACTATTCTATTAAACACATAGAAGACACCTTCCAGGTACACTATTCTATTAAACACATAGAGTACACCTTCCAGGTACACTATTCTATTAAACACATAGAAGACACCTTCCAGGTACACTATTCTATTAAACACATAGAAGACACCTTCCAGGTACACTATTCTATTAAACACATAGAAGACACCTTCCAGGTACACTATTCTATTAAACACATAGAAGACACCTTCCAGGTACACTATTCTATTAAACACATAGAGTACACCTTCCAGGTATACTATTCTATTAAACACATAGAAGACACCTTCCAGGTACACTATTCTATTAAACAGAAAGCAGACACCTTCCAGGTACACTATTCTATTAAACACATAGAGTACACCTTCCAGGTACACTATTCTATTAAACACATAGAGTACACCTTCCAGGTACACTATTCTATTAAACAGAAAGCAGACACCTTCCAGGTACACTATTCTATTAAACACATAGAAGACACCTTCCAGGTACACTATTCTATTAAACACATAGAGTACACCTTCCAGGTACACTATTCTATTAAACACATAGAGTACACCTTCCAGGTACACTATTCTATTAAACACATAGCAGACACCTTCCAGGTACACTATTCTATTAAACACATAGACACCTTCCAGTACACCTTCCAGGTACACTATTCTATTAAACACATAGAGTACACCTTCCAGGTACACTATTCTATTAAACAGAAAGCAGTAAACACATAGAAGACACCTTCCAGGTACACTATTCTATTAAACACATAGAGTACACCTTCCAGGTACACTATTCTATTAAACACATAGTACACCTTCCAGTACACCTTCCAGGTACACTATTCTATTAAACACATAGAAGACACCTTCCAGGTACACTATTCTATTAAACAGATAGCAGTACACCTTCCAGGTACACTATTCTATTAAACACATAGAAGACACCTTCCAGGTACACTATTCTATTAAAACAGAAGACACCTTCCAGGTACACTATTCTATTAAACCATTACACCTTCCAGGTACACTATTCTATTAAACACATAGAGACACCTTCCAGGTACACTATTCTATTAAACACATAGAAGTACACCTTCCAGGTACACTATTCTATTAAACACATAGAAGACACCTTCCAGGTACACTATTCTATTAAACACATAGAAGACACCTTCCAGGTACACTATTCTATTAAACACATAGACAGTACACCTTCCAGGTACACCTTCCAGGTACACTATTCTATTAAACACATAGAAGACACCTTCCAGGTACACTATTCTATTAAACAGAAAGCAGACACCTTCCAGGTACACTATTCTATTAAACACATAGAAGACACCTTCCAGGTACACTATTCTATTAAACACATAGAGTACACCTTCCAGGTACACTATTCTATTAAACACATAGAGTACACCTTCCAGGTACACTATTCTATTAAACACATAGAAGACACCTTCCAGGTACACTATTCTATTAAACACATAGAAGACACCTTCCAGGTACACTATTCTATTAAACACATAGAAGACACCTTCCAGGTACACTATTCTATTAAACACATAGAGTACACCTTCCAGGTACACTATTCTATTAAACACATAGAGTACACCTTCCAGGTACACTATTCTATTAAACACATAGAGTACACCTTCCAGGTACACTATTCTATTAAACACAGAGTACACCTTCCAGGTACACTATTCTATTAAACAGAAAGCAGACACCTTCCAGGTACACTATTCTATTAAACAGATAGAGTACACCTTCCAGGTACACTATTCTATTAAACAGAAAGCAGACACCTTCCAGGTACACTATTCTATTAAACACATAGAGTACACCTTCCAGGTACACTATTCTATTAAACACATAGAAGACACCTTCCAGGTACACTATTCTATTAAACAGAAAGCAGACACCTTCCAGGTACACTATTCTATTAAACAGAAAGCAGACACCTTCCAGGTACATTATTCTATTTAGAGATGTCTAATTCAACTTGGCTGATCATGTCTTATATGCTGCCAATGTTGTAGTCCGCTCATAAAGACCCACTGTCTGTCAATGTGAACACTGTTCTATGGTTCTTATGTCCTGTTTGCTCCAGGATGATTATGAAGGAATCTGGAACGTGGTGGCGTTTCTGCTGGCGTTCCTGTGCTGTGTCGGTCAGTGTCACCTGTATCTGTTCCACTCTTCTCTGAAGAGGGTCAAGTCCCTGACACTGCTGAGTGTGGTTGTGGTCTGTAACTGCTTCCTGTTTGGTCTGAGGAACGTCTGGCAGCTGCTGTTCCACCTGGCGGTGGCTGTCCTCGTCACCCTCCTCACCCTCAACCGGAAACTACACGACAGAACCAATGACTGCGGGGTCTGAAAGAGGGGGGACCAGTTAGTGCGTAGCACCATCGCAGTAGGCTAAGGGGATCCAACCCAGACAGACGTCTCCTATCATGTCCAGTGGGATATTACATTGTTTTGTGTGTATAAGGATAATTTGTTGCTTTATTTCCATGTTTATTTGCACTGCGTTTACGTAGCGTCCCAGGCAGGTTTGAGGAGTAGTGGAGGCCCTAACCAGGGTGGGTGGTGTTGGATGGTCCTCAAATCGTCTTTTAGAAATGAATTCCAGATGAAGACAATAGTTTTGAACAAATTACTTGAATGATATGAATTTGTAATACTGACTGTCTAATTAAAGGGCACCCCTGTGGCATTAGACTATAGCCAGTCAGACAGTAGGTCTACATTGGACGAGGTAATTGAGATGACATCATCAGTGACATAAAGAACACTCACTGTCCAATCAGACCACTGCTGTAGCTCAGTAAGTGATAATCAACTACCAGTCTGATTCTCCAGGGTCTAAATGCAGCTAGTCTCATAGGAAATGTACTGTGCTTTCAATTCAATTTGCTTTATTGCTTTCTTTTGCATTCTGTAGAATTGACCAATCAAAATGTCTCACCAAAGTATGTTCTGTAGTTTATGCAGAAAGCTTCCCAAGCAGGAGGTGCTTGCCAAGCAGGAGGTGCTTGCCATATCCCTCTAGTTTTACAACCACAACACCAGGTGTTATTGCTCTTCATAGTGGTCAGTATTGAGGAGTTAATATATGTTTTTTAGATCATGGTTTTATACTTTACATGGCTAAGTAAGGTATTATATTATCAATATAATGTATCTAATTTGTTGTTCAAGAAGGCTGTAATAGTATGTTGCTTGGTAACGATGGTTGTAGTTTCATTTTTTTTTCTTATATCTAAAACATATGGAAATCATAAGTTAAAATGAATACAGAAACGTTTTATATTGTGTAGTTATAATAGATTTTGTAATAATGTAGTGACAGTGTATGTTGCTTTTTGTAGTCCTAAAACGATAGATCGATCGATTTATGCTTTTGGGGCTTCTGAGTAGTGCAGCGGTCTAAGGCACTGCATCTCAGTGCTAGAGGCGTCACTACAGACCCTGGTTTGATTCCAGGCTGTATCACAACCGGCCGTGATTGGGAGACCCATAGGGCGGCGCACAATTGGCCCAGCGTCGTCCGGGTTTGGCCGGTGGTAGGCTGTCATTGTAAATAAGAATTTGTTCTTAACTGACTTGCCTAGTTAAATTTAAAAAAATATATAGATGTGATTTGGGCTCCTTCCAGTCTGCAATATTTCTCATGTCTAGTCTAAGGGCCCTGTTCATGTTTTTACAGCTTGTATAGTAATCAGGTAAATAAGAAATATAATTAATTTCAGCAGAAAGACACATTTGGAAGAAACTATTTACTGCTTTTCCTATGATTGAGAGACAGTTTGAATACAAATTGTGAATTGAAGATTCATACCCGCTCTACTGAAATGAACAGATCTTGGTGATGTGTAGATATGTGTTCCTCAAGCACCTGAGCACTGGTAACGGAATGTCCAATAGTTTTAGATCCAAGGCCAGTGAGTTTGCACTACGGTTGGCTTGTTTAGTGTTAACTACTGAACTCATCTGGTTGAGGGAACAATGTGGGGGTTGCAGGAAGACCCCCCCCCCCCCCCCCCAGGTTAAGCTGCTGTAACTGATAAACCAATATGTTGAATTAATTTTTTGTATAATTGAGCTTTGTTCTGTGTAATGATGGCTGCTTTAATGTCAAGGAGTCCTTTACAGTTTACTTAAATTGTCAATTGAAGTGGGGGAGCGAGCGTGTTAACGTTTCAGTCTACAAGGGGTAACATTCAGGCCCTCCTTTTCAAAGTGTTGTGTGTCTTTCATAACTGAAACTAATTAGAGATGCCTGTATTAACACATGGTTTACCTATTGTGTGGTTTGTATTTTCTAAAGTAAAATAAACCACTGTCTGAAAGGTGCAGTAATCTGTTTGACCAAATGAATGATGTTGATTGTTGCCATAAACGTTCTAAAGTATGATGACATTTCAAATCAAACCATGTTCAAATCCTGTCTTATTTATAAACTGCAGTGCTTTGTTATGAACAACATCCAGCATGTAGCTAACAGAACACCTTCACCTCGTTATCCAGCATGTAGTGAACTGAAGAACACCTTTACCTCGTTTATCCAGTATGTAGCTAATAGAAGAACACCTTTACCTCGTTTATCCAGTATGTAGCTAATAGAAGAACACCTTTACCTCGTTTATCCAGTATGTAGCTAATAGAAGAACACCTTTACCTCGTTTATCCAGTATGTAGCTAATAGAAGAACACCTTTACCTCGTTTATCCAGTATGTAGCTAATAGAAGAACACCTTTACCTCGTTTATCCAGCATGTAGTGAACTGAAGAACACCTTTACCTCGTTTATCCAGTATGTAGCTAATAGAAGAACACCTTTACCTCGTTTATCCAGCATGTAGCTAACAGAACACCTTTACCTCGTTATCCAGCATGTAGCTAATAGAAGAACACCTTTACCTCGTTTATCCAGCATGTAGTGAACTGAAGAACACAGCATGTAGTGAACTGAAGAACACCTTTACCTCGTTTATCCAGTATGTAGCTAATAGAAGAACACCTTTACCTCGTTTATCCAGTATGTAGCTAATAGAAGAACACCTTTACCTCGTTTATCCAGTATGTAGCTAATAGAAGAACACCTTTACCTCGTTTATCCAGCATGTAGTGAACTGAAGAACACCTTTACCTCGTTTATCCAGTATGTAGCTAATAGAAGAACACCTTTACCTCGTTTATCCAGTATGTAGCGAACTGAAGAACACCTTTACCTCGTTTATCCAGCATGTAGTGAACACCTTTACCTCGTTATCCAGCATGTAGCGAACAGAAGAACACCTTTACCTCGTTTATCCAGTATGTAGCTAATAGAAGAACACCTTTACCTCGTTTATCCAGCATGTAGCTAATAGAAGAACACCTTTACCTCGTTTATCCAGCATGTAGCTAATAGAAGAACATGTTTACCTCATTTATCCAGCATGTAGCTAATAGAAGAACATGTTTACCTCATTCATCCAGCATGTAGCTAATAGAAGAACATGTTTACCTGATGTGTAATAGAGAATCTCTTATTCCAATTGGCACCATATTCCATATATAGTGCACTACTTTTGAGCAGGGCCTATAGGTCTTTGGTCTAAAGTAGTACACTATGAAGGGTATAGAGTGCCATTTGTGATTCAGACTTGAGTTCAATTGGAACAAACCGCATTAACCACCAAAGATAAGGGGTGTAAATTTTAAAATGAAATTAGGTTTGTTAATGTTCAGGAAAAAATCCCTAACCTAATTTTTTTTCTTCACAAAAGCTAGCAGCTTTTGAGGATCTGGGGACCCATGGCAAATCTTTTCAGTCTCCTGAGGGAGAAAAAGCATTGTCGTGCCCTCTTCACGTAGGTCTTGGTGTGTTTGGACCTTGTTGGTGATGTGACCACCAAGGAACTTGACTCTCGACACTACACTACAGCCCTGTCGATGTGAATGGTGGCAGGTTCGGCCCTCATCCTGTAGTCCACGATCAGCTCCTTTGTCTTGCTCACATTGCGGGAGGAGTTGTTGTCCTGGTACCACACTGCCAGTTCTCTGACCTCCCTATAGGATGTCTCATCATTGTCGGTGATCAGTCCTACCACTGTTATGTTGTCAGAAAACTTAATGATGGTGTTGGAGTTGTGCTTGTCCACGCAGTCGTGGGTGAACAAGGAGTACAGGAGGGGACTAAGCATGCACTCCTGAGGGGCCTCAGTGTTGAGGATCAACAGGCAGATCTTTTGTTCTCTACCCTTACCACCTGGGGGCGGCTAGTCAGGAAGTCCAGGATCCAGTTGCAGAGGAAGGTGTTTAGTCCCAGGATCCTTAGCTTAGTGATGAGCTTTGAGGGCACTATGGTGTTGAACTCTTGAGTTGTAGTCAATGCATTCTCATGTAGGTGTTCCTTTTGTCCAGGTGTGAAAGGGCTGTGTGGAATGCAATAGAGATTGCATCATCTGTGGATCTGTTTGAGAGGTATGAAAATTGGAGTGAGTTTAGGGTTTTTGGGATAATGGTGTTATTGTGAGCCATGACCAGCCTTTCAAAGCATTTCAAAGACTCAATCGGGGACATGTTGAAAATGTCAGTGAAGACACCTGCCAGTTGGTCAGCACATGTCCGGAGCATCCGTCCTGGTAATCTGTCTGGCCCGCGGCCTCATGTCGGCTACAGAGAGCGTGATCACCCAGTCGTCCAGAACAGCTGATGCTCTCATGCATGCCTCGGTGTTGCTTGCCTCGAAGTGAGCATAGAAGTGATTTAGCTCGTCTGGTAGGCTCGTGTCACTAGGCAGCTTGCGTCTGTGATTTCCTTTGTTGTCTGTAATAGTTTGCAGGTCCTGCCACATCCGATGAGCGTTGGATCCGGTGTAGTACGATTCAATCTCAGTCCTGTATTGGTGTTTTTTGCCTGTTAGATGGTTCGTCGGAGGGCATAGCAGGATTTCGTATAAGCTTCTGGGTTAGAGTCCCATACCTTGAAAGCGTTAGCTCTCTACCCTTTAGTGTTTAATGTTGCCTGTAATCCATGTCTTCTGGTTGGGGTATGAACACTACTGTTCAAAAGTTTGGGGTCAAAATAAATGTCCTTGTTTTTGAAACGGGATGCTGGTCTTCTAGCCAGATTGGCCAATAAAAAATACAATATTTACATGGGCAAAAGATCAGACACTGGACAGAGGAACTCTGCCTAGAAGGCCAGCATCCCGGAGTCGCCACTTCACTGTTGACGTTGAGACTGTTGTTTTGCAGTTAATATTTAATGAAGCTGCCAGTTGAGGACTTGAGGCATCTGTTTCTCAAACTAGACACTATAATGTACTTGTCCTCTTGCTCAGTTGTGCACCAGGGCCTCCTACTCCTCTTTCGATTCTTGTTAGAGCCAGTTTGTGTTGTTCTGTGAAGGGAGTTGTACATGGCGTTGTACGAAATCTTCAGATTCTTGGCAATTTCTCACATGGAATAGCCTTCATTTATCAGGACAAGAATAGACTGACGAGTTTCAAAAGAAAGTTCTTTGTTTCTGGCCATTTTGAACTTGCAATCGAATCCACAAGTGCTGATGCTCCAGATACTCAACTAGTCTAAAGAAGGCCAGTTTTATTGCTCCTTTAAGCAGGACAACAGTTTTCAGCTGTGCTAAATAATGATAAATTTGCCTTTTAAAAATTATAAACATGGATTAGCTGACACAATGTGCCATTGGAACACAGGAGTGATGGATGCTGATAATGGGCCTCTGTACTTGGATTAGCTAACACAACGTGCCATTGGAACACAGGAGTGTGGTTGCTGATAATGGGCCTCTGTACTTGGATTAGCTAACACAACGTGCCATTGGAACACAGGAGTGTGGTTGCTGATAATGGGCCTCTGTACTTGGATTAGCTAACACAACGTGCCATTGGAACACAGGAGTGATGGTTGCTGATAATGGGCCTCTGTACTTGGATTAGCTAACACAACGTGCCATTGGAACACAGGAGTGATGGTTGCTGATAATGGGCCTCTGTACTTGGATTAGTTAACACAATGTGCCATTGGAACACAGGAGTGATGGTTGCTGATAATGGGCCTCTGTACTTGGATTAGTTAACACAATGTGCCATTGGAACACAGGAGTGATGGTTGCTGATAATGGGCCTCTGTACTTGGATTAGTTAACACAATGTGCCCATTGGATCACAGGAGTGATGGTTGCTGATAATGGGCCTCTGTACTTGGATTAGCTAACACAATGTGCCATTGGATCACAGGAGTGATGGTTGCTGATAATGGGCCTCTGTACTTGGATTAGTTAACACAATGTGCCATTGGAACACAGGAGTGATGGATGCTGATAATGGGCCTCTGTACTTGGATTAGTTAACACAATGTGCCATTGGATCACAGGAGTGATGGTTGCTGATAATGGGCCTCTGTACTTGGATTAGTTAACACAATGTGCCATTGGAACACAGGAGTGATGGTTGCTGATAATGGGCCTCTGTACTTGGATTAGTTAACACAATGTGCCATTGGAACACAGGAGTGATGGTTGCTGATAATGGGCCTCTGTACTTGGATTAGTTAACACAATGTGCCATTGGAACACAGGAGTGATGGTTGCTGATAATGGGCCTCTGTACTTGGATTAGTTAACACAATGTGCCATTGGATCACAGGAGTGATGGTTGCTGATAATGGGCCTCTGTACGCCTACAGTTGAAGTCAGAAGTTTACAAAGACTTACGTTGGATTCATTCACTTTTTTTTCAGCCACTCTACAAATTTCTTGTTAACAAACTACAGTTTTGGCAAGTCTGTTAGGACATCTACTCTGTGCATGACACAAGTCATTTTTCAAAGAATTGTTTACAGAGAGATTATTTCACTTATCACAATTCCAGTGGGCCATAAATTTACATACAAAATTACAGAAAATGATGTCATGGCTTTAGAAGCTTCTGAATTTACATAATTTTAGTCAGTTGGAGGTGTACCTGTATATGTGTTTCAAGGCCTACCTTCAAACTCAGTGCCAAAAGAAATCAGCGAAGACCTCAGAAAATAAATTGTAGATCTCCACAAGTCTTGTTCATTCTTGGGAGCGATTTCCAAACGCCTGTTCATCTGTACCAACAATAGTACGCAAGTATAAACACCATAGGACCACGCAGCCGTCATACCGCTCATGTTTGGAGGAAAAAAGGGGAGGCTTGCAAGCCGAAGAACACCATCCCAACCATGAAGCACGGGGGGGGGGTTGCAGAGCCCTTGAGCATGTTGCACAACATGTTGCGCAACATTTATATATGCTTTGCAATTGCATGAGAAAACAGAGCGATTGCTTCTCTTAAAAAGAGGAGGATCCCATCAGCTTTCTATAGGCTACTATACTTATTTCTTAACTTTCCTAATATTAAGCACATTGCTTATCTGTACAAAAGAAATATAGCCTACCTGGCTGGTATGAAAATAAACCACAGGAAACGATCATCTGCTATTTAAGTGCATAGATTACATGTATTTTCTCCCGCTGCCTGTTTCAAGACCGGTGCATGATGATGATCCATTCTAAATCAAAACAAATTTGACACGTTATTTAGTAAAGACAAAATTAAATCAAGAATTGTGTGATGGGTGACAATATCATCCTATCACTTGTGAATGATATATTATCACTTGTGAATGATGCCCAGCTTAAGGCAAATAGTTCATGTTTTTTTTGCTACTCTTTTAAATCGTAGTCGCACACCTCATGTAGCCTAGCCCGTAGGCCTATATGTTTTGATAAGGATTGTATCACAGCTGTGGCCAAATAACTTATTCAGAATTGGATAAGGATCCGTGCAGTTACATCCCCAATGTGTCTGTCTTCACTTGTAGTCTGTGAGAAAGACCCGATCACGTGGCTGAGAGTGCTTCGGCATGCAGCACTCTGGGAGAAGGGAATTATAATTATTATATTCAGCCCAAGGGCACAACAGCCACTGGCTGCAAAAGGCATGTCATTTTTTAGGGGACATTGCAGCCGCAGAAGGGATGCCGCCGAGAAATTTGAGGCAATATCAAATGCTAGTCAAATTGTGAATGAGCGACTGATGAAGTGTGCACAGAAAACAAAGCAGAGCTCATGCCTTTCATGCAACTTTTTTCAAATCATCATTAGCGTCATATCATACAGCCTGTATTATAAATCTTAACATATAAACCAACGTTTGTATCACAACTAAAGTTACATTAATGACTCTAAATGAAGCATATAGGAGTACTTATTTCTTTGTTAACATCCCAACACAGAATAGCTGCATGTGCTCACTCAAATAGTTTGGAGAAAATATAATTTCTGTTCAGCTATGTTCAATTGTATTCTTCATACTGTAAAATATTGCCATGGAATTCTAAGCAAATCTTATCTGTCAATCACCACCTTCCGGAGACACCTGAAACCCCACCTCTTTAAGGAATACCTAGGATAGGATAAAGTAATCCTTCTCACCCCCCCCTTAAAATATTTAGATGCACTATTGTAAAGTGGCTGTTCCACTGGATGTCATAAGGTGAATGCACCAATTTGTAAGTCGCTCTGGATAAGAGCGTCTGCTAAATGACTTAAATGTAAATGTAAGTCTGCTATTTTTTTTATTTTACCTTTATTTAATTAGGCAAGTCAGTTAAGAACAAATTCTTATTTACAATGACGGCCTGGGAACAGTGGGTTAACTGCCTGTTCAGGGGGCAGAATGACAGATTTTTACCTTGTCAGCTCAGGGATTCAGTTACTGGCCGTGCTCTAACCACTAGGCTACCTGCCGCCCCATGAACTAGTGTAGCCCACAGCCATATGGCATAGCCAGATCAGGGCCTAATAAGATACGGACAATTCAGATTGTGCTATTCTGTTCTTCTGAAATAGACTACATTTTCTTCATATCATGTTCCTTTTAGACCTGTCTAAATAAATAATGGATTTATTGTGAAGGTGTAGGCTATATTACATGGATTTATTGTGAAGGTGTAGGCTATATTACATGGATTTGTTGTGATGGTGTAGGTAGACTATATTACATGGATTTATTGTGATGGTGTAGACTATATTACATGGATTTATTGTGGATTTATTGTGATGGTGTAGACTATATTACATGGATTTATTGTGATGGTGTAGGTAGACTATATTACATGGATTTATTGTGATGGTGTGTAGACTATATTACATGGATTTATTGTGAAGGTGTAGACTATATTACATGGATTTATTGTGAAGGTGTAGGCTATGTTACATGGATTTATTGTGAAGGTGTAGACTATATTACATGGATTTATTGTGAAGGTGTAGACTATGTTACATGGATTTATTGTGAAGGTGTAGACTATATTACATGGATTTATTGTGATGGTGTAGGTAGACTATATTACATGGATTTATTGTGAAGGTGTAGACTATATTACATGGATTTATTGTGAAGGTGTAGACTATATTACATGGATTTATTGTGAAGGTGTAGACTATATTACATGGATTTATTGTGAAGGTGTAGGCTATGTTACATGGATTTATTGTGATGGTGTAGACTATATTACATGGATTTATTGTGAAGGTGTAGGTAGACTATATTACATGGATTTATTGTGAAGGTGTAGACTATATTACATGGATTTATTGTGATGGTGTAGACTATGTTACATGGATTTATTGTGATGGTGTAGGCTATATTACAGGGATTTATTGTGATGGTGTAGACTATGTTACATGGATTTATTGTGAAGGTGTAGGTAGGCTATATTACATGGATTTATTGTGAAGATTTATTGTGTAGATGGTGTGAAGTGTAGACTATATTACATGGATTTATTGTGAAGGTGTAGACTATATTACATGGATTTATTGTGATGGTGTAGGTAGACTATATTACATGGATTTATTGTGATGGTGTAGACTATATTACATGGATTTATTGTGAAGGTGTAGACTATATTACATGGATTTATTGTGAAGGTGTGACTATATTACATGGATTTATTGTGAGACTATATTACATGGATTTATTGTGATGGTGTAGTAGCTATATTACATGGATTTATTGTGATGGTGTAGACTATATTACATGGATTTATTGTGATGGTGTGAAGGTAGACTATATTACATGGATTTATTGTGATGGTGTAGGCTATATTACATGGATTTATTGTGATGGTGTAGGCTATATTACATGGATTTATTGTGATGGTGTAGGCTATATTACATGGATTTATTGTGAAGGTGTAGACTATATTACATGGATTTATTGTGATGGTGTAGGCTATATTAGATTTACTATATTACATGGATTTATTGTGAAGGTGTAGACTATATTACATGGATTTATTGTGAAGGTGTAGACTATATTACATGATTTATTTATTGATTTATTGTGTAGACTATATTACATGGATTTATTGTGAAGGTGTAGACTATATTACATGGATTTATTGTGAAGGTGTAGGACTATATTACATGGATTTATTGTGAAGGTGTAGGCTATGTTACATGGATTTATTGTGAAGGTGTAGGCTATATTACATGGATTTATTGTGATGGTGTAGGTAGGCTATGTTACATGGATTTATTGTGAAGGTGTAGACTATATTACATGGATTTATTGTGAAGGTGTAGGCTATATTACATGGATTTATTGTGATGGTGTAGGCTATATTACATGGATTTATTGTGAAGGTGTAGACTATATTACATGGATTTATTGTGAAGGTGTAGACTATATTACATGGATTTATTGTGATGGTGTAGGTAGACTATATTACATGGATTTATTGTGAAGGTGTAGACTATATTACATGGATTTATTGTGAAGGTGTAGACTATATTACATGGATTTATTGTGATGGTGTAGACTATAAGGTTACATGGATTTATTTATTGACTATATTACATGGATTTATTGTGAGGTAGACTATATTACATGGATTTATTGTGAAGGTGTAGACTATATTACATGGATTTATTGTGAAGGTGTGTGAAGGTGTAGACTATATTACATGGATTTATTGTGACTATATTACATGGTGTGAGGCTATATTACATGGATTTATTGTGAAGGTGTAGACTATATTACATGGATTTATTGTGAAGGTGTAGACTATATTACATGGATTTATTGTGAAGGTGTAGACTATATTACATGGATTTATTGTGATGGTGTAGGTAGACTATATTACATGGATTTATTGTGATGGTGTAGACTATATTACATGGATTGTAGACTATATTACATGGATTTATTGTGAAGGACTATATTGTAGTAGACTATATTACATGGATTTATTGTGAAGGTGTAGACTATATTACATGGATTTATTGTGAAGGTGTAGGACTATATTACATGGATTTATTGTGAAGGTGTAGACTATATTACATGGATTTATTGTGATGGTGTAGGTAGACTATATTACATGGATTTATTGTGAAGGTGTAGACTATATTACATGGATTTATTGTGAAGGTGTAGGCTATATTACATGGATTTATTTATTGTGGCTATATTAAGGTGATTTAGGCTATATTACATGGATTTATTGTGAAGGTGTAGGCTATATTACATGGATTTATTGTGAAGGTGTAGACTATATTACATGGATTTATTGTGATGGTGTAGACTATATTACATGGATTTATTGTGATGGGTGTAGGTAGACTATATTACATGGATTTATTGTGAAGGTGTACTATATTACATGGATTTATTGTGAAGGTGTAGACTATATTACATGGATTTATTGTGATGGTGTAGGTAGACTATATTACATGGATTTATTGTAGACTATATTACATGGATTTATTGTGAAGGTGTAGACTATATTACATGGATTTATTGTGAAGGTATTACATGGATTTATTGACTATATTACATGGATTTATTGTGATTAGACTATGATGGATTTATTGTGATGGTGTAGACTATATTACATGGATTTATTGTGATGGTGTAGACTATATTACATGGATTTATTGTGAAGGTGTAGACTATATTACATGGATTTATTGTGATGGTGTAGACTATATTACATGGATTTATTGTGAAGGTGTTACTATATTACATGGATTTATTTATTGTGATGGATTTATTGTGATGGTGTAGACTATATTACATGGATTTATTGTGATGGTGTGAGACTATATTACATGGATTTATTGTGAAGGTGTAGGACTATATTACATGGATTTATTGTGAAGGTGTAGGCTATATTACATGGATTTATTGTGAAGGTGTAGACTATATTACATGGATTTATTGTGAAGGTGTATGGATTTATTGTGAAGGTGTAGGACTATATTACATGGATTTATTGTGATGGTGTAGGCTATATTACATGGATTTATTGTGAAGGTGTAGGCTATATTACATGGATTTATTGTGATGGTGTAGGCTATATTACATGGATTTATTGTGATGGTGTAGGCTATATTACATGGATTTATTGTGATGGTGTAGGCTATATTACATGGATTTATTGTGATGGTGTAGGTAGACTATATTACATGGATTTATTGTGAAGGTGTAGACTATATTACATGGATTTATTGTGAAGGTGTAGACTATATTACATGGATTTATTGTGAGGTGTAGGGTGTGACTATATTACATGGATTTAGGCTATATTACATGGATTTATTGTGAAGGTGTAGGCTATATTACATGGATTTATTGTGATGGTGTAGGTAGACTATATTACATGGATTTATTGTGAGGTGTAGGACTATATTACATGGATTTATTGTGAAGGTGTAGACTATATTACATGGATTTTTATGGTGTGATGGATTTATTGTGAAGGTGTAGACTATATTACATGGATTTATTGTGAAGGTGTATTACTATATTACATGGATTTATTGTGATGGTGTAGGCTATATTACATGGATTTATTGTGATGGTGTAGACTATATTACATGGATTTATTGTGATTGTGGTGTAGGCTATATTACATGGATTTATTGTGAGGTGTAGGTGTATGGATTTATTGGCTATATTACATGGATTTATTGTGATGGTGACTATATTACATGGATTTATTGTGAAGGTGTAGGCTATGGCTATATTACATGGATTTATTGTGATGGTGTGTAGGCTATATTACATGGATTTATTGTGAAGGTGTAGGCTATATTACATGGATTTATTGTGATGGTGTAGCTATATTACTACTATTACATGGATTTATTGTGAAGGTGTAGGCTATATTACATGGATTTATTGTGAAGGTGTAGGCTATATTACATGGATTTATTGTGAAGGTGTAGACTATATTACATGGATTTATTGTGATGGTGTAGGCTATATTACATGGATTTATTGTGATGGTGTAGGACTATATTACATGGATTGTATTGTGAATGGTGTGATGGTGGCTATATTACATGGATTTATTGTGATGGTGTAGGCTATATTACATGGATTTATTGTTGTGCTATATTACATGGATTTATTGTGATGGTGGCTATATTACATGGATTTATTGTGAAGGTGTAGGCTATATTACATGGATTTATTGTGATGGTGTAGGCTATATTACATGGATTTATTGTGAAGGTGTAGGCTATATTACATGGTGATGGTGTAGGCTTATTGTATGAAGGTGTGTAGACTATATTACATGGATTTATTGTGATGGTGTAGACTATATTACATGGATTTATTGTGATGGTGTAGGCTATATTACATGGATTTATTGTGAAGGTGTAGGCTATATTACATGGATTTATTGTGAAGGTGTAGGCTATATTACATGGATTTATTGTGATGGTGTAGGCTATATTACATGGATTTATTGTGATGGTGTAGGCTATATTACATGGATTTATTGTGATGGTGTAGGCTATATTACATGGATTTATTGTGATGGTGTAGGCTATATTACATGGATTTATTGTGATGGTGTAGGCTATATTACATGGATTTATTGGATTTATTGTACATGGATTTATTGTGATGGATTTACATGGATTTATTGGTGTAGGCTATATTACATGGATTTATTGTGATGGTGTAGGCTATATTACATGGATTTATTGTGATGGTGTAGGCTATATTACATGGATTTATTGTGATGGTGTAGGCTATATTACATGGATTTATTGTGATGGTGTAGGCTATATTACATGGATTTATTGTGATGGTGTATGGATTTATTGTGATGGTGACTATATTACATGGATTTATTGTGATGGTGTAGGCTATATTACATGGATTTATTGTGATGGTGTAGGCTATATTACATGGATTTATTGTGATGGTGTAGGCTATATTACATGGATTTATTGTGATGGTGTAGGCTATATTACATGGATTTATTGTGATGGTGTAGACTATATTACATGGATTTATTGTGATGGTGTAGGCTATATTACATGGATGTATTAGACTTGTAGATGTTCCAGAGGTCTGCATCAGGTGGATGTGTGGAAGCCAGGAGATGCTTAATGTGTTTCTGTTAATTTACGGTCAATTACCATGAGACCAGCAGTTATTTGTTTGACAATCACCGACTTACAAAATGTCATGACCGCCACAGCCCTAACTCTGATCAGTGTATCTGTACTCTGATCAATATCTGATTAATATGTCTGTACTCTGATCAATGTATCAAACAAACACACAGCATGTTGACGGGTGCTGTGTTTAGGTCCTGCAGACAGTTGTGAAACTGACATTTCATTAAAGCTGCAATATCTACCTTTTTGGGTGACCTGACAAAATGCACATAGAAATGTCAGTTATAGATCTGTCATTGACATTTAAAGCAAGTAGATCTGTTCTGTGTGCGCTAATTCTATGCTTCCCATTTTTTTTACTTTAGGTTTTGTCCACCAGCTTCAAACAGCTGAAAAAGCTACATTTTTGCTTATGGAAAATATATTTTAAAGCAGTTAGAATTTTAACAAACCAGGAAATGACAGAGCGATTTTCTGCACAGTGAATCTTTAAATAGTTTCCATCTGTTGATTTGTTGTCTTGGCATTGGCAGGCTGTATTGTTTGTATTATACCAACAGGGGGCAGCCTAACACCACTGAGATCAGACCATGGTTATTCTCCGTACACTGGAGTCCAATGCCTCTTCATAGTAGAAGTGTTACCTTTGCTAGAAAATAAGAGGTGGTCAGCAAACTAATGATGAACCTGTCTGTCCATGTTGAGGCAGCAGGCCTGGGTGTGTTGTCTCATTAATGTCACATTTACAGAGATACAGTGCCTTGCAAAAGTGCTGAGCCCTTTGCCTTGGATTTCGTCACATTTTATTGCGTTACAAAGTGGGATTAAAATGGTCAACAATCTTCACAAAATACTGTCCGTGGAAGAAAAATTCAAACATCGTTTAAAGATGAATAAAAATCAAATAACTAAAATATAAGTATTGAGCTCCCTGAGTCAATATGTTAGAAACACTTTTGGCATTGATTACAGTTGAGTCTTTCTGGGTAAGTCTCCAAGAGCTTTCCACACCAGGAATGTGCAATATTTGCCCCTTTATTCTTTTTAAAATACTTCAAGCTCTGTCAAGATGTTGGGGATCGTGGCTAGACAGCAATTTCCAAGTCCTGCCATAGATTTTCAAGCAGATTTAAGTCAAAACTGTAACTTGGCCACTCAGGAACATTCACCGGTAAGCAACTCGATTGTATATGGCCCCCCAATGGTGGAACAAACTCCCTCACGACGCCAGGACAGCGGAGTCAATCACCACCTTCCGGAGACACCTGAAACCCCACCTCTTTAAGGAATACCTAGGATAGGATAAGTAATCCCTCTCACCCCACCCCCCTTTAAGATTTAGATGCACTATTGTAAAGTGACTGTTCCACTGGATGTCATAAGGTGAATGCACCAATTTGTAAGTCGCTCTGGATAAGAGCGTCTGCTAAATGACTTAAATGTAAATGTAAATGTATATATGGCCTTGTAAAGGCTTTGCATTTAGCCCAAAAAGGACTCTTTTTTTGCAGTACTTACTTTAGTGCCTTGTTGCGTACAATATGTTTATTCTGTATATTTGTATTCTTTTCACTCTTGTTTAGGTTATTATTGTGGAGTCACTACTATGTTGTTGATCCATCCTCAATTTTCTCCTATCACAACCTTTGAACTCTAGTTGTTTTAATAATCACCAATGCCCTCATGGTAACATCCCTAAGCAGTTTCATTTAGGAAGATTATCTTTGATGTGCTTGGGTAGTTTAATACATTACAGTATAATACATTAAGTTGAGCATGCTTAAATAGATTCCATGTCTGATTTATTATTGTTACCCATCTACCAATCACAGCCCTTATTGTTACCCATCTACCAATCACAGCCCTTCTTTATGAGGTTTTCAAAAAGCTCCCTGGTCCTTGTAGCTGAATCTGTGCTTATAATTCAACACTTGACTGAGGGACCTTACAGATTTTGAATGTATGGGGGACAGAGGAAGGGTAAGCCATTCAAAAAATAATGTCAACCCATATGATTTCACAAAGAGTGAGTCCATATGATTTCACAAAGAGTGAGTCCATATGATTTCACAGAGTGAGTCCATATGATTTCACAGAGTGAGTCCATATGATTTCACAGAGTGAGTCCATATGATTTCACAGAGTGAGTCCATATGATTTCACAGAGTGAGTCCATATGATTTCACAAAGTGAGTCCATATGATTTCACAAAGTGAGTCCATATGATTTCACAAAGAGTGAATCCATATGATTTCACAAAGAGTGAGTCCATATGATTTCACAAAGAGTGAGTCCATATGATTTCACAGAGTGAGTCCATATGATTTCACAGAGTGAGTCCATATGATTTCACAGAGTGAGTCCATATGATTTCACAAAGAGTGAGTCCATATGATTTCACAAAGAGTGAGTCCATATGATTTCACAGAGTGAGTCCATATGATTTCACAGAGTGAGTCCATATGATTTCACACAGAGTGAGTCCATATGATTTCACACAGAGTGAGTCCATATGATTTCACACAGAGTGAGTCCATATGATTTCACAAAGAGTGAGTCCATATGATTTCACAAAGAGAGTCCATATGATTTCACAGAGTGAGTCCATATGATTTCACAGAGTGAGTCCATATGATTTCACAGAGTGAGTCCATATGATTTCACACAGAGTGAGTCCATATGATTTCACAGAGTGAGTCCATATGATTTCACAGAGTGAGTCCATATGATTTCACAAAGAGTGAGTCCATATGATTTCACAAAGAGTGAGTCCATATGATTTCACAGAGTGAGTCCATATGATTTCACAGAGTGAGTCCATATGATTTCAGAGTGAGTCCATATGATTTCACAGAGTGAGTCCATATGATTTCACAGAGTGAGTCCATATGATTTCACAAAGAGTGAGTCCATATGATTTCACAGAGTGAGTCCATATGATTTCACAGAGTGAGTCCATATGATTTCACAGAGTGAGTCCATATGATTTCACAGAGTGAGTCCATATGATTTCACAGAGTGAGTCCATATGATTTCACAAAGAGTGAGTCCATATGATTTCACAAAGAGTGAGTCCATATGATTTCACAAAGAGTGAGTCCATATGATTTCACAAAGAGTGAGTCCATATGATTTCACAAAGAGTGAGTCCATATGATTTCACAAAGAGTGAGTCCATATGATTTCACAAAGAGTGAGTCCATATGATTTCACAGAGTGAGTCCATATGATTTCACAGAGTGAGTCCATATGATTTCACAAGAGTGAGTCCATATGATTTCACAAGAGTGAGTCCATATGATTTCACAAAGAGTGAGTCCATATGATTTCACAAAGAGTGAGTCCATATGATTTCACAGAGTGAGTCCATATGATTTCACACAGAGTGAGTCCATATGATTTCACACAGAGTTCCATATGATTTCAAGAGTGAGTCCATATGATTTCACAAAGAGTGAGTCCATATGATTTCACAGAGTGAGTCCATATGATTTCACACAGAGTGAGTCCATATGATTTCACAGAGTGAGTCCATATGATTTCACAAAGAGTGAGTCCATATGATTTCAGTCCAAAGAGTGAGTCCATATGATTTCACAAAGTGAGTCCATATGATTTCACAGAGTGAGTCCATATGATTTCACAGAGTGAGTCCATATGATTTCACAAAGAGTGAGTCCATATGATTTCACAAAGAGTGAGTCCATATGATTTCACAAAGAGTGAGTCCATATGATTTCACAGAGTGAGTCCATATGATTTTGAGTCCATATGATTTCACAGAGTGAGTCCATATGATTTCAGAGTGAGTCCATATGATTTCACAAAGAGTGAGTCCATATGATTTCACAGAGTGAGTCCATATGATTTCACAAAGAGTGAGTCCATATGATTTCACAAAGAGTGAGTCCATATGATTTCACAAAGAGTGAGTCCATATGATTTCAAGAGTGAGTCCATATGATTTCACAAAGAGTGAGTCCATATGATTTCACAAAGAGTGAGTCCATATGATTTCACAAAGAGTGAGTCCATATGATTTCAAAGAGTGAGTCCATATGATTTCAAGAGTGAGTCCATATGATTTCACAAAGAGTGAGTCCATATGATTTCACAGAGTGAGTCCATATGATTTCACAGAGTGAGTCCATATGATTTCACAGAGTGAGTCCATATGATTTCACAGAGTGAGTCCATATGATTTCACAAAGAGTGAGTCCATATGATTTCACAAAGAGTGAGTCCATATGATTTCACAGAGTGAGTCCATATGATTTCACAAAGAGTGAGTCCATATGATTTCACAAAGAGTGAGTCCATATGATTTCACAAAGAGTGAGTCCATATGATTTCACAAAGAGTGAGTCCATATGATTTCACATATGAAAGAGTGAGTCCATATGATTTCACAAAGAGTGAGTCCATATGATTTCACAAAGAGTGAGTCCATATGATTTCACAAAGAGTGAGTCCATATGATTTCACAGAGTGAGTCCATATGATTTCACAAAGAGTGAGTCCATATGATTTCACAAAGAGTGAGTCCATATGATTTCACAGAGTGAGTCCATATGATTTCACAAAGAGTGAGTCCATAAGTCCAAATATGATTTGTTAAGCCACATTTTACTGTTGAACTCATTTTAGGCTTGCCTATACAAAGAGGCTGACTACTTATGCAATGACTATATTGAAATTATATACTGTACCAGTCAAAAGTTTGGACACACCTACTCATTCAAGGGTTTCTTTAAAAAATAAAACTATTTTCTACATTGTAGAAAAATGGTGAGGACATCAAAATTGTAAAATTAGACATGGAATCATGTAGTAACAAAAAAAGTGTTAAATGTTTTATATTTTAGATTCTTCAACATAGCCACCCTTTGCCTTTGACAGCTTTGGACACTCTTGGCATTCTCTCAACCAGCTTCACTTAGAATGCTTTGCCAACAGTCTTGAAGGGGTTCCCACATAGGCTGAGCACTTGTTGGCTGCTTTTCCATCACTCTGTGTTCCAACTCAACCCAAGCCATCTCAATTGGGTTGAGGTCGGGTGATTGTGGAGGCCAGGTCATCTGATGCAGCACTCCATTACTCTCCTCCTTGGTCAAATAGCCCTTACACAGCCTGGAGGTGTGTTGGGCCATTGTCCTGTTGAAAAACAAATGATAGTTCCACTGAGCGCAAACCAGGTGGGATGGTGTATCGCTGCAGAATGCTGTGGGAGCCATGCTGGTTAAGTGTGCCTTGAATTCTAAGTAAATCAGTGTCACCAGCAAAGCACCCCCACAGCATCACACCTCCTCCTCCGTGCTTCACGGTGGGAACCACACATGCAGAGATAATACATTCACCTATTCAGCGTCTCACAAAGACACGGCGGTTGTAACCAAATATCTCAAATCTGGACTCATCAAATCAAAGGACAGATTTCCACTGGTCTAATGTCCATTACTTGTGTTTCTTGGCCCAAGCAAGTCTCTTCTTATTGGTATCAGAACTAAGGATAAGACCCAGATGCAGACAGCTAGAGTAACAGATGTATATTGACCCAAACAGGGGTCAGGCAAAAGACATGTTAATGGCAGGCAGAGGTCTATAATCCAGGGCAGAGTCAATAAGGTACAGAACAGCAGGCAGGCTGGGGTCAGGACAGGCAGAGGTCTATAATCCAGGGCAGAGTCAATAAGGTACAGAACAGCAGGCAGGCTCGGGGTCAAGACAGGCAGAGGTCTATAATCCAGGGCAGAGTCAATAAGGTACAGAACAGCAGGCAGGCTGGGGGTCAGGACAGGCAGAGGTTTGTAAATGGGTCAGAGTGGCAGGCAGGCTGTGGGTCAGGACAGGCAGAGGTTTGTAAACGGGTCAGAGTGGCAGGCAGGCTGGGGGTCAAGACGAGCAGAGGTTTGTAAACTGGTCAGAGTCAATAAGGTATAGAACAGCAGGCAGGCTGGTGGTCAGGACAGGCAGAGGTTTGTAAACGGGTCAGAGTCAGGGAGATACAGAGTAGCAGGCAGGCTGGGGGTCAGGACAGGCAGAGGTTTGTAAACTGGTCAGAGTGGCAGGCAGGCTGGGGGTCAGGACAGGCAGAGGTTCGTAAACGGGTCAGAGTCAGGCAGGTACAGTATGGCAGGCTCAGAGTCAGGGGAGGAGGAATGGTCAGAACCGGGGAAACAGAACTTGAGAAAGCAGGGAGATGGGAAAACACGCTCGAAAGACATGACAAGGCGAACTGGCAACAGACAAACAGAGAACACAGGTATAAATACACAGTGGATAATGAGGAAGATGGACAACACCTGGAGAGGGGTGGAGACAAGCACAAAGACTGGCTGAAACTGCCTGGTCCCAGGTGAAACAGATCAGGGTGTGACAATTGGTGTCCTTTAGTAATTGTTTCTTTGCAGAAATTCAAACACGAAGGCCAGATTTACGCATTCTCTTCTGAAAAGTTGACGTTGACATGTGTCTGTAACTTGAACTCTGTGAAGCATTTATTTGGGCTGCAATTTCTGAGGTGCAGTGAACTAATGAATTTATCCACTGCAGCTGAGGTAACTCTGGATCTTCCTTTCCTGTTGCGGTCCTCATGAAAGCCAGTTTCATCATAGATACACTACTGACATACTGACAGATGGTTTTCATCATAGGGCTTGGTCTTTTGACGTCTTCACTATTATTTTACTATCTAGAAAATAGTAAAAATAAAGAAAAACACTTGAATGAGTAGGTGTGTCCAAACTCTTGACTGGTTCTGTATGGAAATGTTTTTTTTTCTTCCAATTTGACAAGAGTATTTTGCGTAAATGGTTGACATGACCATGGCATCCATTTCATTCCCACTTTGCAGGGCAAAACAATTTGAAGATATCCAAGGGGTCTGAATACTTTTGCAAGGCACTGTAACACTCATGTCTTATCTGAGTTGAATATCCCCTTAGTTATGTAATGTTGTAATATTAATGTAATGACCCCATGGTTAATACACTGCTGACATACTGACACTACTGACACTGCTGACATACTGACACTACTGACACTACTGACACTACTGACACTACTGACATACTGACACTACTGACACTACTGACACTGCTGACATACTGACACTACTGACATACTGACACTACTGACACTACTAACACTACTGACACTGCTGACACTGCTGACACTACTGACACTACTGACACTACTGACACTGCTGACATACTGACACTACTGACATACTAACACTACTGACACTACTGACACTACTGACACTACTAACACTACTGACACTGCTGACACTACTGACACTACTGACATACTGACACTACTGACATACTGACACTACTGACACTACTGACACTAAAAACACTACTGACACTACTAACACTACTAACACTACTGACATACTGACACTGCTGACATACTGACACTACTGACATACTGACACTACTGACACTGCTGACACTACTGACACTACTGACATACTGACACTACTGACACTACTGACACTACTGACACTACTAACATACTGACACTGCTGACATACTAACACTACTGACATACTGACACTGCTGACATACTGACATACTGACACTACTGACACTGCTGACATACTGACATACTGACACTACTGACATACTGACACTACTGACACTACTGACACTACTAACACTACTGACACTGCTGACACTACTGACACTACTGACATACTGACACTACTGACATACTGACACTACTGACACTACTGACATACTGACACTGCTGACACTACTGACATACTGCCACTACTGACACTACTGACATGCTGACACTACTGACACTACTGACATACTGACATACTGACACTACTGACACTACTGACATACTGACACTGCTGACATACTGACACTGCTGACACTACTGACACTACTGACATACTGACACTACTGACACTACTGACACTGCTGACATACTAACACTGCTGACATACTGACACTGCTGACACTACTGACACTACTGACATACTGACACTACTGACACTACTGACACTACTGACACTACTGACACTGCTGACATACTAACACTGCTGACATACTGACACTACTGACACTACTGACACTACTGACACTACTGACATACTAACACTGCTGACACTACTGACACTGCTGACACTGCTGACACTGCTGACATACTGACATACTGACACTACTGACACTACTGACACTGCTGACATACTAACACTGCTGACATACTGACACTGCTGACACTGCTGACATACTAACACTACTGACATACTGACACTGCTGACATACTGACATACTGACACTACTGACATACTGACATACTAACACTACTAACATACTGACATACTAACACTACTAACATACTGACACTACTGACATACTGACACTACTGACATACTAACACTACTGACATACTGACACTGCTGACATACTGACATACTGACACTGCTGACATACTGACACTGCTGACACTGCTGACATACTAACACTGCTGACATACTGACACTGCTGACATACTGACACTACTGACATACTAACACTACTGACATACTGACACTGCTGACATACTGACATACTGACACTGCTGACATACTAACACTGCTGACATACTGACACTGACATACTGACACTGCTGACACTGCTGACATACTGACATACACTGCTGACATACTGACACTGCTGACACTGCTGACACTACTGACACTGCTGACATACTGACATACACTACTGACATACTGACACTGCTGACACTGCTGACATACTGACACTACTGACATACTGACATACTGACACTGCTGACATACTGACACTGCTGACATACTAACACTGCTGACATACTGACATACTGACATACTGACACTGCTGACATACTGACACAACTGACATACTGACATACTGACACTGCTGACATACTGACATACTGACACTGCTGACATACTAACACTGCTGACATACTGACACTGCTGACATACTGACACTGCTGACACTGCTGACATACTGACACTGCTGACATACTGACACTACTGACACTACTGACATACTGACACTACTGACATACTAACACTACTAACATACTGACACTGCTGACATACTAACACTGCTGACACTGCTGACATACTGACACTACTGACATACTGACATACTGACACTACTGACACTGCTGACATACTGACACTGCTGACACTACTGACATACTGACACTGCTGACATACTAACACTGCTGACATACTGACACTGCTGACATACTGACACTACTGACATACTAACACTACTGACATACTAACACTACTGACATACTAACACTACTGACATACTGACACTGCTGACATACTAACACTGCTGACATACTGACACTGCTGACATACTGACACTACTGACATACTAACACTACTGACATACTAACACTACTGACACTGCTGACATACTGACACTACTGACACTACTGACATACTGACACTACTGACATACTAACACTACTGACATACTGACACTACTGACACTGCTGACATACTGACACTGCTGACATACTGACACTGCTGACATACTGACACTACTGACACTACTGACATACTGACATACTGACACTACTGACATACTGACACTACTGACACTACTGACATACTGACACTGCTGACATACTGACATACTGACATACTGACACTGTTGACATACTGACATACTGACACTACTGACACTGCTGACATACTGACACTACTGACACTGCTGACATACTGACACTGCTGACATACTGACACTGCTGACATACTGACACTACTGACATACTGACACTACTGACATACTGACACTACTAACATACTGACACTACTGACACTGCTAACATACTGACACTACTGACACTGCTGACATACTGACACTGCTGACATACTGACACTGCTGACATACTGACACTACTGACATACTAACACTACTAACATACTGACACTACTGACATACTGACACTACTGACATACTAACACTACTGACATACTGACACTACTGACACTACTGACACTACTGACATACTGACACTACTGACATACTGACATACTGACATACTAACACTACTGACATACTGACATACTGACACTACTAACATACTGACACTGCTGACATACTAACACTACTGACATACTAACACTACTGACATACTGACACTGCTGACATACTGACATACTGACACTACTGACACTGCTGACATACTGACATACTGACACTGCTGACATACTGACACTACTGACATACTGACACTGCTGACATACTGACATACTGACACTGCTGACACTACTGACACACTGACACTACTGACATACTGACACTACTGACATACTGACACTGCTGACATACTGACATACTGACACTGCTGACATACTGACACTGCTGACATACTGACACTACTGACACTACTGACACTACTGACACTACTGACATACTGACACTACTGACATACTGACACTGCTGACACTGCTGACATACTGACATACAGACACTACTGACACTACTGACACACTGACACTACTGACATACTGACACTACTGACACTACTGACATACTGACACTACTGACATACTAACACTACTGACATACTGACATACTGACACTACTGACACTACTGACATACTGACACTACTGACATACTGACACTGCTGACATACTGACACTACTGACATACTGACACTACTGACATACTGACACTACTGACATACTGACATTCTGACACTACTGACATACTGACATACTGACACTACTGACATACTGACACTGCTGACACTACTGACATACTGACACTGCTGACACTACTGACACACTACTGACACTGACATACTGACATACTGACATACTGACACTACTGACATACTGACACTACTGACATACTGACACTGCTGACATACTGACACTACTGACACTACTGACATACTGACACTACTGACATACTGACATTCTGACACTGACTGACATACTGACACTACTGACATACTGACATTGACACTACTGACTGACACTACTGACATACTGACATACTGACACTACTGACATACTGACATACTGACATACTAACACTACTGACATACTGACACTACTGACACTACTGACATACTGACACTACTGACACTGCTGACACTGCTGACATACTGACACTACTGACATACTGACACTGCTGACATACTGACATACTGACCTGCTGACATACTAACAGTTGTGTATTTAGAGTCTCATAGCAAAGGGTCTGAATCCTGTTTTTATTTTATTTTTTATAGTTGTGCTAAAATTGATCGCTGAGGATTTGTATTTATCGAATCCATTTTAGATTAACGCTGTAACATAACAAAATGTGGAAAAAGTCAAGGGCTCTCGTATGACTGTTGCCTCCCGTTTGACTTTTGGTGAGGATAATATCCCACCCAAATAAATGCAATCTCTGAGGAGAGATGACCCCCCCCATGGCAGGGATCATCAACTCATTTCAGCCACCAACTCATTTCAGGCCGATTTCTTCTTGAACGGATGGTCGGGGGGCTAGAACATCACTTCATTCGTAGACTGCAAATTGACCACAAGAAGCCCAAACAGATTTAATGTTTGACCTTACATTTGTAAATTAAAATCACTTGGAGCTGATTTCCTGTTTCCTGTTTCCTGGTGTGTTTACAGTTTTATATCTAATGCTTTTCAATTAACTATTTATTTATTTTTGCTCAGAAAACTTGGTGGGACAAATTAAGCCTGTCGGGGAACTAAAAGGAAATACCTCACAGTGTGTACGGGGCATTAAATCAATCATGTATATAAACGCTGGATTGCTGATGCTACAGTTGAAGTCTGACTTTCACATACACTCAATTAGCATTTGGTAGCATTGCCTTTAAATTGTTTAACTTGGGTCAAACGTTTCGGGTAGCCTTCCACAAGCTTCCCACAATAAGTTTGGTGAATTTTGGCACATTCCTCCTGACAGAGATTGTGTAACTGAGTCAGGTTTTGTAGGCCTCCTTGCTCGCACACGCTTTTTCAGTTCTGCCCACAAATTGTCTATAGGATTGAGGTCAGGGCTTTGTGATGGCCACTCCAATACCTTGACTTTGTTGTCCTTAAGCCATTTTGACACAACTTTGTAAGTATGATTGGGTCATTGTCCATTTGGAAGACCCATTTGCAACCAAGCTTTAACTTCCTGACTGATGTCTTGAGATGTTGCTTCAATATATCCACATACATTTCCTACCTCATGAAGCTATCTATTTTGTGAAGTGCAACAGTACCTCCTGCAGCAATGCACCCCCACAACATGACGCCGCCACCCCTGTCCTTCACGGGATGGTGTTCTTCAGCTTGCAAGCATCCCCCTTTTTCCTCCAAACATAACGATGATCATTATGGCCAAACAGTTCTATTTTTGTTTCATCAGACCAGAGGACATTTCTCCAAAAAGTATGATCTTTGTCCCCATGTGCAGTTGCAAACTGTAATCTGGCTTTTTTATGGCGATTTTCTTCCTTGCTGAGTGGCCTTTCAGGTTATGTTGATATAGAACTTGTTTTACTGTGGATATAGATAATTTCGTACCCGTTTCCTCCAGCCTCTTCACAAGGTCCTTTGCTGTTGTTCTGGGATTGATTTGCACTTTTCACACTAAAGTACGTTCATCTCTAGGAGACAGAACGCGTCTCCTTCCTGAGTGGTATAACGGCTGCGTGGTCCCATGGTGTTTATACTTGCGTACTATTGTTTGTACAGATGAACGTGGTATCTTCAGGCATTTGGAAATTGCTCCCAAAGATGAACCAGACTTGTGGAGGTCTACAAATTTTTTCTGAGGTCTTGGCTGATTTCTTTTGATTTTCCCATGATGTCAAGCAAAGGGGCACTGAGTCTGAAGGTAGGACTTGAAATACATCCACAGGTACACCTCCAATTGACTAAAATGATGTCAATTAGCCTATCAGAATTTTCTAAAGCCATGACCTAATTTTCTGTAATTTTCCAAGCTGTTTAAAGGCACAGTCAACTTAGTGTATGTAAACTTCTGACCCACTGGAATTGTGATACAGTGAATTATAAGTGAAATAAACTGTCTAAACAATTGTTGGAAAAATGACTTGTGTCATGCACAAAGTAGATGTCCTAAGACATTTGTGGAGTGGTTAAAAAACAAGTTTGAATGACTCCAACCTAAGTCTATGTAAACTTCCGACTTCAACTGTATGTATTGGCCATTGTAAAGGTTATGATATCCTAATAGGATCAGTCCTACATGTATTGGCCATTGTAAAGGTTATGATATCCTAATAGGATCAGTCCTACATGTATTGGCCATTGTAAAGGTTATGATATCCTAATAGGATCAGTCCTACATGTATTGGCCATTGTAAAGGTTATGATATCCTAATAGGATCAGTCCTACATGTATTGGCCATTGTAAAGGTTATGATATCCTAATAGGATCAGTCCTACATGTATTGGCCATTGTAAAGGTTATGATATCCTAATAGGATCAGTCCTACATGTATTGGCCATTGTAAAGGTTATGATATCCTAATAGGATCAGTCCTACATGTATTGGCCATTGTAAAGGTTATGATATCCTAATAGGATCAGTCCTACATGTATTGGCCATTGTAAAGGTTATGATATCCTAATAGGATCAGTCCTACATGTATTGGCCATTGTAAAGGTTATGATATCCTAATAGGATCAGTCCTACATGTATTGGCCATTGTAAAGGTTATGATATCCTAATAGGATCAGTCCTACATGTATTGGCCATTGTAAAGGTTATGATATCCTAATAGGATCAGTCCTACATGTATTGGCCATTGTAAGGTTATGATATCCTAATAGGATCAGTCCTACATGTATTGGCCATTGTAAGGTTATGATATCCTAATAAGTCCTAGTCTAGAGCGATTTTCTAGGTTCGCTAGCCATCTATTGTCGTTCTTTTAACGCAACGTAACGTAAACAACACTGCTAGCTAGCCTGCTAGCCCCCGAATAGCAACACTGCAGAAACTATTACACTCAACGGAACGACTTGATTAGTGTAGTGTCAACAACGCACCCACTGCCAGCTGGCCTACTTCAGCAGTACTGTATCATTTTAATCATCTTAGTCAATAAGATTCTTGCTACGTAGCTTAACTTTCTGAACATTCGAGACGTGTAGTCCACTTGTCATTCCAATCTCCTTTGCATTAGCGTAGCCTCTTCTGTAGCCTGTCAACTATGTGTCTGTTTATCCCTGTTCTCTCCTCTCTGCACAGACCATACAAACGCTCCACACCGCGTGGCCGCGGCCACCCTACTCTGGTGGTCCCAGCGCGCACGACCCACGTGGAGTTCCAGGTCTCCGGTAGCCTCTGGAACTGCCAATCTGCGGTCAACAAGGCAGAGTTCATCTCAGCCTATGCCTCCCTCCAGTCCCTCGACTTCTTGGCACTGACGGAAACATGGATCACCACAGACAACACTGCTACTCCTACTGCTCTCTCTTCGTCCGCCCACGTGTTCTCGCACACCCCGAGAGCGTCTGGTCAGCGGGGTGGTGGCACCGGGATCCTCATCTCTCCCAAGTGGTCATTCTCTCTTTCTCCCCTTACCCATCTGTCTATCGCCTCCTTTGAATTCCATGCTGTCACAGTTACTAGCCCTTTCAAGCTTAACATCCTTATCATTTATCGCCCTCCAGGTTCCCTCGGAGAGTTCATCAATGAGCTTGATGCCTTGATAAGCTCCTTTCCTGAGGACGGCTCACCTCTCACAGTTCTGGGCGACTTTAACCTCCCCACGTCTACCTTTGACTCTTTCCTCTCTGCCTCCTTCTTTCCACTCCTCTCCTCTTTTGACCTCACCCTCTCACCTTCCCCCCTACTCACAAGGCAGGCAATACGCTCGACCTCATCTTTACTAGATGCTGTTCTTCCACTAACCTCACTGCAACTCCCCTCCAAGTCTCAGACCACTGCCTTGTATCCTTTTCCCTCTCGCTCTCATCCAACACCTCCCACACTGCCCCTACTCGGATGGTATCGCGCCGTCCCAACCTTCGCTCTCTCTCCCCCGCTACTCTCTCCTCTTCCATCCTATCATCTCTTCCCTCCGCTCAAACCTTCTCCCACCTATCTCCTGATTCTGCCTCCTCAACCCTCCTCTCCTCCCTCTCTGCATCCCTTGACTCTCTATGTCCCCTATCCTCCAGGCCGGCTCGGTCCTCCCCTCCCGCTCCGTGGCTCGATGACTCATTGCGAGCTCACAGAACAGGGCTCCGGGCAGCCGAGCGGAAATGGAGGAAAACTCGCCTCCTGCGGACCTGGCATCCTTTCACTCTCTCCTCTCTACATTTTCCTCCTCTGTCTCTGCTGCTAAAGCCACTTTCTACCACGCTAAATTCCAAGCATCTGCCTCTAACCCTAGGAAGCTCTTTGCCACCTTCTCCTCCCTCCTGAATCCTCCGCCCCCTCCCCCCTCCTCCCTCTCTGCAGATGACTTCGTCAACCATTTTGAAAAGAAGGTCGACGACATCCGATCCTCGTTTGCTAAGTCAAACGACACCGCTGGTTCTGCTCACACTGCCCTACCCTGTGCTCTGACCTCTTTCTCCCCTCTCTCTCCAGATGAAATCTCGCGTCTTGTGACGGCCGGCCGCCCAACAACCTGCCCGCTTGACCCTATCCCCTCCTCTCTTCTCCAGACCATTTCCGGAGACCTTCTCCCTTACCTCACCTCGCTCATCAACTCATCCCTGACCGTTGGCTACGTCCCTTCCGTCTTCAAGAGAGCGAGAGTTGCACCCCTTCTGAAAAAACCTACACTCGATCCCTCCGATGTCAACAATTACAGACCAGTATCCCTTCTTTCTTTTCTCTCCAAAACTCTTGAACGTGCCGTCCTTGGCCAGCTCTCCCGCTATCTCTCTCTGAATGACCTTCTTGATCCAAATCAGTCAGGTTTCAAGACTAGTCATTCAACTGAGACTGCTCTCCTCTGTATCACGGAGGCGCTCCGCACTGCTAAAGCTAACTCTCTCTCCTCTGCTCTCATCCTTCTAGATCTATCGGCTGCCTTCGATACTGTGAACCATCAGATCCTCCTCTCCACCCTCTCCGAGTTGGGCATCTCCGCGCGGCCCACGTTTGGATTGCGTCCTACCTGACAGGTCGCTCCTACCAGGTGGCGTGGCGAGAATCTGTCTCCTCACCACGCGCTCTCACCACTGGTGTCCCCCAGGGCTCTGTTCTTGGCCCTCTCCTATTCTCGCTATACACCAAGTCACTTGGCTCTGTCATAACCTCACATGGTCTCTCTTATCATTGCTATGCAGACGACACACAATTAATCTTCTCCTTTCCCCCTTCTGATGACCAGGTGGCGAATCGCATCTCTGCATGTCTGGCAGACATATCAGTGTGGATGACGGATCACCACCTCAAGCTGAACCTCGGCAAGACGGAGCTGCTCTTCCTCCCGGGGAAGGACTGCCCGTTCCATGATCTCGCCATCACGGTCGACAACTCCATTGTGTCCTCCTCCCAGAGCGCCAAGAACCTTGGCGTGATCCTGGACAACACCCTGTCGTTCTCAACTAACATCAAGGCGGTGGCCCGTTCCTGTAGGTTCATGCTCTACAACATCCGCAGAGTACGACCCTGCCTCACACAGGAAGCGGCGCAGGTCCTAATCCAGGCACTTGTCATCTCCCGTCTGGATTACTGCAACTCGCTGTTGGCTGGGCTCCCTGCCTGTGCCATTAAACCCTTCAACTCATCCAGAACGCCGCAGCCCGTCTGGTGTTCAACCTTCCCAAGTTCTCTCACGTCACCCCGCTCCTCCGTTCTCTCCATTGGCTTCCAGTTGAAGCTCACATCCGCTACAAGACCATGGTGCTTGCCTACGGAGCTGTGAGGGGAACGGCACCTCAGTACCTCCAGGCTCTGATCAGGCCCTACACCCAAACAAGGGCACTGCGTTCATCCACCTCTGGCCTGCTCGCCTCCCTACCACTGAGGAAGTACAGCTCCCGCTCAGCCCAGTCAAAACTGTTCGCTGCCCTGGCCCCCCAATGGTGGAACAAACTCCCTCACGACGCCAGGACAGCGGAGTCAATCACCACCTTCCGGAGACACCTGAAACCCCACCTCTTTAAGGAATACCTAGGATAGGTTAAGTAATCCCTCTCACCCCACCCCCCCTAAGTTTTAGATGCACTATTGTTAAGTGACTGTCCCACTGGATGTCATAAGGTGAATGCACCAATTTGTAAGTCGCTCTGGATAAGAGCGTCTGCTAAATGACTTAAATGTAAATGTAATAGGATCAGTCCTACATGTATTGGCCATTGTAAAGTTATGATATCCTAATAGGATCAGTCCTACATGTATTGGCCATTGTAAAGGTTATGATATCCTAATAGGATCAGTCCTACATGTATTGGCCATTGTAAAGGTTATGATATCCTAATAGGATCAGTCCTACATGTATTGGCCATTGTAAAGGTTATGATATCCTAATAGGATCAGTCCTACATGTATTGGCCATTGTAAGGTTATGATATCCTAATAGGATCAGTCCTACATGTATTGGCCATTGTAAAGGTTATGATATCCTAATAGGATCAGTCCTACATGTATTCAATATTTCAATTGATCTTTTCAAGGATAAAATGAAATGTTTTTAAGTACTGTTTTGTTGTAGTGGGGACAGTAACATTAGCAATCAAAAAATATATACTTTAAGGAAAATATTTTGATATGTTGAAATGTTTATGTTTAGCTCACAAATATAATTTCAATGTATGCATTAAGATGTCTGTAATACAATAAACGTGGCAAAAACGAATGTAAACATTAATACATGTATTTCTATAGCTTTCTAAATATTTTTACAGTTCTGGTACCAGGAGGTGCGGCTGCTTCAACACAGCGCCCCCTATGGGTCATCTAGTGTATATATAAACCATTACATTAAACTATTGCGACGTGCTGGACGAAGGGCTTCAGTGCGCAATGTGCACTGTCACCACGGAGCGGTTGTTGTGTACGACCGAGGAGAAGTTGTGTTCCACAGCCCGTCTGTCAAGCCGCTTCGCTGGGGCGAACTCTGCATGAAGAAAACTTTCATTTCAAATTGTTTGATGAAAACGTCCAGGAGTTTGGTTTGTGTCCAGGAGTTTGTAAAACATTAACGACATTCAAACGTGTCACCATTCAAATGACAGGATGGATGCTTCAGTTTATTTGAAATGTATATTGGTGGTCCGCTGCGCCATCTCCACGGTAAGTAGCCTGACCTATCGTACTCTAGTCTAAATGCACGGACTCTATTGAATTTATGATTCAACATATGTATGTGTAACAAATACGATATGCTTTGGCTTGATTTTGTTGAGTAAACAATATTCTGATAGTAGGCTAGACGACATTCATTTTTACAGTAACGATGAGTAATATAATATAACTAGGTTACTAAGATTTTATGAGCATTTGTGGACACAGTACGGGGCTGTACATCATTAAGTAGTTGTGAGTGTTGTTACAAATGACATTTGGTTTGTGTACATAACGAAATTGTTGGTAGGCTAATAACGTTAGGTAACCAAATGCGTATTTTGCGCGTAATTCATGTCCAATAACTATAATCTTATGGTTTGCCCGATAGCCTTAGGTACAGGCTTTGGTTCCATATACAGGCTGTAAGAATTTTTTACAAACATGACCCGAACCTCCAGTCACGCCTCTCATGTCGTTAACAGTTCAGCCCTAACCTCGCGCCTCTCCCGGTGTTTCATGTCAGCGACAGTTCAGGTCAATACCTCTCGCCTCTCCCGGTTTATCCCCAACCTATCCCGGTGCTTCTACTGGCCGCGGCTCCATCACACGGTGGTCGTGATATGAGTCACTGGTCCATCACGAGCTCTTTATAGTCGAGGACCCCCGAATAATACCCAGACTGCACCAGCATCCTTACCTCAGATGCTTCTGACCCTTCTCTTCTTTTCTATTTTCTCATGTCTCCAAATGTAACATATTCTCCCCTAAAGCCGTTTAGATGTGTTTCGTACTGTTCTGATCTCTGCTACTAAACCCTTTTTATTAAGGATGTATTAGGCTATTATAACTCTCTAACATATGAATTGACTGGCTCACTCAGTATATATTTACTGTTTTCTGGATCATGTAGACATAAATACCCACTAGACCAGGTGTATTCAACTCTGACCCTACGAGGTATGGAGCCTGCTGGTTTTCTGTTCTGCCTGATCATTAATTGCACCCACCTGGTGTCCCAGGTCTAGATCAGTCCTGGATTAGAGGATAATATTTTTTTTTAAAGCAGTGGAACTGGCTTTGAGGTCCAGATTTGAATTTGAAGGAATTAGTTAATGGTATGCCTTCACACCCAATAAGATACATTTGATAAAGTATAAAGTGCCATTGATATTCTTCTACACCTTTTCTACTGTCTGAGGGGTCTAATAGGCTGAATAGAAATGGTTCTACTGTGTCTGAGGGGTCTAATAGGCTGAATAGAAATGGTTCTACTGTGTCTGAGGGGTCTCATAGGCTGAATGGAAATGGTTCTACTGTGTCTGAGGGGTCTAATAGGCTGAATAGAAATGGTTCTACTGTGTCTGAGGGGTCTAATAGGCTGAATAGAAATGGTTCTACTGTGTCTGAGGGGTCTAATAGGCTGAATGGAAATGGTTCTACTGTGTCTGAGGGGTCTCATAGGCTGAATAGAAATGGTTCTACTGTGTCTGAGGGGTCTCATAGGCTGAACAGAAATGGTTCTACTGTGTCTAAGGGGTCTAATAGGCTGAATAGAAATGGTTCTACTGTGTCTGAGGGGTCTAATAGGCTGAATGAAAATGGTTCTACTGTGTCTGAGGGGTCTCATAGGCTGAATAGAAATGGTTCTACTGTGTCTGAGGGGTCTAATAGGCTGAATAGAAATGGTTCTACTGTGTCTGAGGGGTCTAATAGGCTGAATAGAAATGGTTCTACTGTGTCTGAGGGGTCCCATAGGCTGAATGGAAATGGTTCTACTGTCTGAGGGGTCTAATAGGCTGAATAGAAATGGTTCTACTGTGTCTGAGGGGTCTCATAGGCTGAATAGAAATGGTTCTACTGTGGCTGAGGGGTCTCATAGGCTGAATGAAAATGGTTCTACTGTCCGAGGGGTCTCATAGGCTGAATAGAAATGGTTCTACTGTGTCTGAGGGGTCTAATAGGCTGAATGAAAATGGTTCTACTGTGTCTGAGGGGTCTCATAGGCTGAATAGAAATGGTTCTACTGTGTCTGAGGGGTCTCATAGGCTGAATAGAAATGGTTCTACTGTGTCTGAGGGGTCTCATAGGCTGAATGAAAATGGTTCTACTGTGTCTGAGGGGTCTCATAGGCTGAATAGAAATTGATTGATCTAGAGATTTTGCTGGTTCAATAACCAAATAATTGCCACCTGAATAAAGTATGGTATTTCCATTCAGCGAGGCGGCATAGCTGGATTCTTTTATGTCCATTATTCTCCAAAATGACAATGGAGAGGACAGATAGGGTATTCAGTCTGAAGATACTGAGAAAACATAACTATTTGAGGTATGAGAGCTGCTTTAAATATATGCATCTATATTACCATATACCATCCTGCCTGGCTCTGTGAGAGAACCCTGCCTGGCTCTGTGAGAAGCCCTGGCTGGCTCTGAGAGAAGCCCTGCCTGGCTCCGTGAGAGAAGCCCTGCCTGACTCTGAGAGAAGCCCTGCCTGGCTCCGTGAGAGAAGCCCTGCCTGGCTCTGAGAGAAGCCCTGCCTGGCTCCGTGAGAGAAGCCCTGCCTGACTCTGAGAGAAGCCCTGCCTGACTCTGAGAGAAGCCCTGCCTGGCTCCTGAGAGAAGCCCTGCCTGGCTCTGAGAGAAGCCCTGCCTGGCTCCATGAGAGAAGCCCTGCCTGGCTCTGAGAGAAGCCCTGCCTGACTCTGAGAGAAGCCCTGCCTGACTCTGAGAGAAGCCTTGCCTGGCTCTGAGAGAAGCCCTGCCTGGCTCCGTGAGAGAAGCCTTGACTGGCTCCATGAGAGAAACTCTGCTAATGCCTCTGATCTGGCGGACTCACTAAACACAAATGCTTAGTTTGTAAGTCGCTCTGGATAAGAGCGTCTGCTAAATTACTTAAATGTAAATGTAAATGACGTCTGAGTTTGCCCCTGGCTATCAATGAAAAATAACATCTGGTTTGCTTAATATAAGGAATTTGAAATTATTTATAGCATATACTTTTACTTTTGATATTTAAGTATATTTAAAACCAAATACGTTTGGACTTTTAATCAAGAAGTATTTTACTGGGTGACTTTCACTTTCATAGTTTTACACACTTTATATATACGCTGGGTGTACAAAACATTAAGAACACTTTCCTAATATTGAGTGCCGCCCCCTTTTTGCCCTCAGAACAGCCTCAATTTCTTGAGTTACGGACTCTACAAGGTGTTGAAAGTGTTCCACAGGGATGCTGGCCCATGTTGACTCTACAAAGTGTTGAAAGTGTTCCACAGGGATGCTGGTCCATGTTGACTCTACAAGGTGTTGAAAGTGTTCCACATGGATGCTGGTCCATGTTGACTCTACAAGGTGTTGAAAGTGTTCCACATGGATGCTGGCCCATGTTGACTCTACAAGGTGTTGAAAGTGTTCCACAGGGATGCTGGTCCATGTTGACTCTACAAGGTGTTGAAAGTGTTCCACAGGGATGCTGGTCCATGTTGACTCTACAAGGTGTTGAAAGTGTTCCACAGGGATGCTGGCCCATGTTGACTCTACAAGGTTTTGAAAGTGTTCCACAGGGATGCTGGTCCATGTTGACTCTACAAGGTGTTGAAAGTGTTCCACAGGGATGCTGGTCCATGTTGACTCTACAAGGTGTAGAAAGTGTTCCACATGGATGCTGGTCCATGTTGACTCTACAAGGTGTTGAAAGCGTTCCACAGGGATGCTGGTCCATGTTGACTCTACAAGGTGTAGAAAGTGTTCCACAGGGATGCTGGTCCATGTTGACTCTACAAGGTGTTGAAAGCGTTCCACAGGGATGCTGGTCCATGTTGACTCTACATGGTGTTGAAAGCGTTCCACAGGGATGCTGGTCCATGTTGACTCTACAAGGTGTTGAAAGAGTTCCACAGGGATTCTGGTCCATGTTGACTCTACAAGGTGTTGAAAGCGTTCCACAGGGATGCTGGTCCATGTTGACTCTACAAGGTGTTGAAAGTGTTCCACAGGGATGCTGGCCCATGTTGACTCTACAAGGTGTTGAAAGTGTTCCACAGGGATGCTGGCCCATGTTGACTCTACAAGGTGTTGAAAGTGTTCCACAGGGATGCTGGCCCATGTTGACTCTACAAGGTGTTGAAAGCGTTCCACAGGGATGCTGGCCCCATGTTGACTCTACAAGGTGTTGAAAGTGTTCCATAGGGATGCTGCCCATGTTGACTCTACAAGGTGTTGAAAGTGTTCCATAGGGATGCTGGCCCATGTTGACTCCAATGCTTCCCACAGTTGTGTCAAGTTGGCTGGATGTCCTTTGGGTGTTGGTCCATTCTTGATACACACGGGAAACTGTTGATAATGAAAAACCAATCAGAGTTGCAGTTCTTGACACACTCAAACACTCCTGGCACCTTCTACCAAACCCCGTTCAAAGGCAATTACATTTGTCTTGTCCATTCACCCTCTGAATGGCACACATACACAATCCATGTCTGAATTGTCTCAAGGCTTAAAAATCATTTTTTAACCTGTCCCCCCCCCTCATCTCCACTGATTGAAGTGGATTTAACAGGTGACATCAATAAGGACTCCTAACTTTCACCTGGACTCACCTGGTCAGTCTGTGTCATAGAAAGAGCAGGTGTAAATAAAGTTTAAATAAAATACAATGAATGATTCTAATGTTTTGTACACTCAGTGTACTAATGTTTGGGAAAAACCGGTACAGTTACTTATCAGGATATCCTCATGGTTCCCATGGTTCAATCCGGTCCCTCTGCATCAGACATGTTGAGAAATATGTTTGGAACATTGAAACACAATAAAATCACAATATTGAATCGATATTGAATCAAACATGTATATACAGGACCAAATTTTGTACACACATACTCATTCAAGGGTTTTTCTTTACTTTTTTAACTTAAAAAAAAATAAAAAAATTCTACATTGCAATAGAGTGTGCAAAGCTGTCGTCAAGGCAACAGGTGGCTACTTTGAAGAATCTGAAATATAAAATATATTTTGAATTGTTTAACACTTTTTTGGTTACTACATGATTCCGTATGTGTTGTTTCATAGTTTTGATGTCTTCACTATTATTCTACAATGTAGAAAATAGTAAAAATAAAGAAAAACCCTTGAATGAGTAGGTGTGTCCAAACTTTTGACTGGTCCTGTATAATCATGAAAATCGCAATATATATTGTATTGGCACATAAGTATGGTGATAATATGGTATGGTGAGGTTCCTCAGTTTGGTGATAATATGGTATGGTGAGGTCTTTCAGTATGGTGATAATATGGTATGGTGAGGTCTCTCAGTATGGTGATAACATGGTATGGTGATAATATGGTATGGTGAGGTTCCTCAGTTTGGTGATAATATCGTATGGTGATATGGTATGGTGAGGTCTCTCAGTATGGTGATAATATGGTATGGTGAGGTCTCTCAGTATGGTGATAATATCGTATGGTGATAATATGGTATGGTGAGGTCCCTCACTATGGTGATAATATGGTATGGTGAAAATATGGTATGGTGATAATATGGTATGGTGATAATATGGTATGGTGATGTTACGGTTTTCATGTGGTGAAGGAGGGTCGGACCAAACTGCAGCGTGTATATTGCAATCCATGTTTAATCACACAACGTAACACGAATCCAAAACACAAACTCTACAAAACAATAAACATAGTGAAAACCGAAACAGCCTTAACTGGTGCAAACTAACAAAGACTAAGGACATCAAGACACTCAGGACAATCACCCACAATACAACCAAAGAATATGGCTGCCTAAATATGGTTCCCAATCAGAGACAACGATAAGCACCTGCCTCTGATTGAGAACCACTCCAGACAGCCATAGACTTTGCTAGATAACCCCACTAGCTACAATCCCAAATACATACACACCAAAACCCCAAGACAAAACACACCACAATACAAAAACTCCATGCCACACCCTGGCCTGACCCAATACATGAAGAAAAACACAAAATACTTAGACCAGGGCGTGACAGGTGAGGTCTTTCAGTATGCTGATAATGTGTTATGAAGATAAGATGGTATGGTGATAATATGGTATGGTGATAATATGCCATGGTGGTAATATGGTATGGTGAGGTCCCTCAGTATGGTGATAATATGGTATGGTGAGGTCTCTCAGTATGGTGATAATATGGTATGGTGATGTCTCTCAGTATGGTGATAATATGGTATGGTGAGGTCTCTCAGTATGGTGATAATATGGAATGGTGATAATATGCCATGGTGGTAATATGGTATGGTGAGGTCCCTCAGTATGGTGATAATATGGTATGGTGATAATATGGTATGGTGATAATGGTGATAATATGGTATGGTGAGGTCTCTCAGTATGGTGATAATATGGTATGGTGATGTCTCTCAGTATGGTGATAATATGGTATGGTGAGGTCCCTCAGTATGGTGATAATATGGTATGGTGATAATATGGTATGGTGAGGTCTCTCAGTATGGTGATAATATGGTATGGTGAGGTCTCTCAGTATGGTGTTAATATGGTATGGTGATAATATGGTATGGTGAGGTCTCTCAGTATGGTGATAATATGGTATGGTGAGGTCTCTCAGTATGGTGATAATATGGTATGGTGATAATATGGAATGGTGATAATATGGTATGGTGAGGTCTCTCAGTATGGTGATAACATGGTATGGTGATAGTATGGTATGGTGATAACATGGTATGGTGATAACATGGTATGGTGAGGTCTCTCAGTATGGTGATAATATGGTATGGTGATAATATGGTATGGTGATAATATGGTATGGTGAGGTCTCTCAGTATGGTGATAATATGGTATGGTGATAATATGGTATGGTGATAATATGGTATGGTGATAATATGGTATGGTGAGGTCTCTCAGTATGGTGATAATATGGTATGGTGATAATATGGTATGGTGATAATATGGTATGGTGATAATATGGTATGGTGAGGTCTCTCAGTGTGGTGATAATATGGTATGGTGAGGTCTCTCAGTATGGTGATAATATGGAATGGTGATAATATGCCATGGTGGTAATATGGTATGGTGAGGTCCCTCAGTATGGTGATAATATGGTATGGTGAGGTCTCTCAGTATGGTGATAATATGGTATGGTGAGGTCCCTCAGTATGGTGATAATATGGTATGGTGAGGTCTCTCAGTATGGTGATAATATGGAATGGTGATAATATGCCATGGTGGTAATATGGTATGGTGAGGTCCCTCAGTATGGTGATAATATGGTATGGTGAGGTCTCTCAGTATGGTGATAATATGGTATGGTGAGGTCCCTCAGTATGGTGATAATATGGTATGGTGAGGTCTCTCAGTATGGTGATAATATGGTATGGTGATGTCTCTCAGTATGGTAATAATATGGTATGGTGAGGCCTCTCAGTATGGTGATAATATGGTATGGTGAGGCCTCTCAGTATGGTGATAATATGGTATGCTGAGGCCTCTCAGTATGGTGATAATATGGTACATTGAGGTCTCTCAGTTTGGTGATAATATGGTATGGTGAGGCCTCTCAGTATGGTGATAATATGGTATGGTGAGGCCTCTCAGGAAGGTGATAATATGGTATGCTGAGGCCTCTCAGTATGGTGATAATATGGTACAGTAAGGTCTCTCAGTTTGGTGATAATATGGTATGGTGAGGTCCCTCAGTTTGGTGATAATATGGTATGGTGATAATATGGTACAGTGAGGCCTCTCAGTATGGTGATAATATGGTATGGTGATAATATGGTATGGTGATAATATGGTATGGTGAGATCTCTCAGTTTGGTGATAATATGGTATGGTGAGGTCCCTCAGTTTGGTGATAATATAACACTTCCTGTTGAACGAGACAGAGTTGGTTTTTATTGTATTTTGAAGTTTGTTGTTTGAAAGTGTTGTGGAAAGTCTTGGTACCTAGCTAGCTTCTTAGTTTGAATCCCTTGACGCTGTTGGCATCAGTTGCTGGGACCGCTTGTCTCTTTCCTGTGATGCTGCCGACCAAGAACAGGTCTGAGGAGCTATTTGGCGTTGCAGCTAGCCTAGCTGCTAGCTAGCTGTATATCAAGCTGGCAGGTTTTTCTTGAACGCTGCCCGTGATGCAGTTAGCCTTTGTGGCTTTAACCACGATTGTCCTGGGTTTGTGGCTGTCTGGATCCCTGCTGTTTGTTGTTTTCAACCTTCTCTGTGACCTGCCCTGTTTGGAACTGCGAGGACTAACAGTGTAACCTATGTTGCTACCATGACAAAGACCAAAGCCAGCAGGAGTATCGTTGAGGACAGTGGTGTCTCTCTATCACACGGGAATTATATTTTAAATGAACAAAAATCGACCTACAAGTTGTTCCTACAACAAGAAAATTGGTTCACGAGTTTTGTCAAATACTCATCATGGATTCTACTAATTATAGAATGGGCGACCTAACTAAAGAGGTCCAGGACCTGAAGAACGGCAGTTCTCCCAGGGTCAGCTCGATGAGTTGAAACAGGACAACAGCAGTTCTCCCAGGGTCAGCTCGATGAGTTGAAACAGGACAACAGCAGTTCTCCCAGGGTCAGCTCGATGAGTTGAAACAGGAGAACGGCAGTTCTCCCAGGGTCAGCTCGATGAGTTGAAACAGGACAACGGCAGTTCTCCCAGGGTCAGCTCGATGAGTTGAAACAGGACAACGGCAGTTCTCCCAGGGTCAGCTCGATGAGTTGAAACAGGAGAACGGCAGTTCTCCCAGGGTCAGCTCGATGAGTTGAAACAGGAGAACGGCAGTTCTCCCAGGGTCAGCTCGATGAGTTGAAACAGGAGAACGGCAGTTCTCCCAGGGTCAGCTCGATGAGTTGAAACAGGAGAACGGCAGTTCTCCCAGGGTCAGCTCGATGAGTTGAAACAGGAGAACGGCAGTTCTCCCAGGGTCAGCTCGGTGAGTTGAAACAGGAGAACGGCAGTTCTCCCAGGGTCAGCTCGATGAGTTGAAACAGGAGAACGGCAGTTCTCCCAGGGTCAGCTCGGTGAGTTGAAACAGGAGAACGGCAGTTCTCCCAGGGTCAGCTCGGTGAGTTGAAACAGGAGAACGGCAGTTCTCCCAGGGTCAGCTCGATGAGTTGAAACAGGAGAACGGCAGTTCTCCCAGGGTCAGCTCGGTGAGTTGAAACAGGAGAACGGCAGTTCTCCCAGGGTCAGCTCGGTGAGTTGAAACAGGAGAACGGCAGTTCTCCCAGGGTCAGCTCGATGAGTTGAAACAGGAGAACGGCAGTTCTCCCAGGGTCAGCTCGATGAGTTGAAACAGGAGAACGGCAGTTCTCCCAGGGTCAGCTCGATGAGGAGAAACAGGAGAACGGCAGTTCTCCCAGGGTCAGCTCGATGAGGAGAAACAGGACAACGGCAGTTCTCCCAGGGTCAGCTCGATGAGGAGAAACAGGACAACGGCAGTTCTCCCAGGGTCAGCTCGATGAGTTGAAACAGGACAACGGCAGTTCTCCCAGGGTCAGCTCGATGAGTTGAAACAGGACAACGGCAGTTCTCCCAGGGTCAGCTCGATGAGGAGAAACAGGAGAACGGCAGTTCTCCCAGGGTCAGCTCGATGAGTTGAAACAGGACAACGGCAGTTCTCCCAGGGTCAGCTCGATGAGGAGAAACAGGAGAACGGCAGTTCTCCCAGGGTCAGCTCGATGAGTTGAAACAGGACAACGGCAGTTCTCCCAGGGTCAGCTCGATGAGTTGAAACAGGACAACGGCAGTTCTCCCAGGGTCAGCTCGATGAGGAGAAACAGGAGAACGGCAGTTCTCCCAGGGTCAGCTCGATGAGTTGAAACAGGACAACGGCAGTTCTCCCAGGGTCAGCTCGATGAGGAGAAACAGGAGAACAGCAGTTCTCCCAGGGTCAGCTCGATGAGTTGAAACAGGAGAACAGGCAAGATGACAGCAATCTGTAAGTCATTGAGAGAGGACATCAGTTCTGTGTGTGAATCCATGATAACAAAGACAGATAAATCAGACTATCTCAAGAGACAATCTTGACAATCAAGGTGGAACAATATGGTTGTGGACAGAATTGCAGAATCTCCACATGAGACCTGGACGGAGTCTGAGAGGAAAGTGAGGGAAATTATCTCTGAGAAATTGAAGATGGACCACAGGAAGATTGAGGTGGAGCGTGCCCACAGTACTGAAAAACCCACCACCGGCCCAGGTGATAGGCACAGGCCGATAGTGGTCAAGTTCCTGAATTCAAGGACAATGTAGCTGTTCTGGAAAGAGGCAAGAACTTGAGAGGAACGTATATCTTCCTCAACGAGGACTATCCTGAAGCTGTGCACCAGAAGAGGAAAGAACTGATCCCAGCCATGAAAGCTGCCAAACCACATTGGTCTATTGCTTACATCTGCTATGACAGGCTCATTGTCCACCCTCCCTCCCAGAAGCCTGGAAGGGATGAGAGAGCCAAGCTTTTGTGTTTGTAGCTTCAAACCCACAGCAGACACACACACACCAACTGATTAATGGACGGCTGAATGTATATTTTTTTTATCTTGCTTTGTTTCCTCTTTTCAATATTATGTCTATCTCTGATAAGCTACCCAGGAAAGGGCTGAAAATAGCCCATATTAATATATGTAGCCTTAGAAATAAGGTTAAAGAAATCAATAACTTGCTCGCATCAGATAACATTCATATATTAAACCATTTCTGAGACTCACTAAGATAATTTATTTTATGATACAGCAGTAACAATACAAGGATATAACATCTATAGAAGAGACAGCAAGGCACAACAAAGGGTAGTGCGAACGGCCCTGACGGTGTCAGAGGAAGGCCCTGACGGTGTCAGAGGAAGGCCCTGACGGTGTCAGAGGAAGGCCCTGACGGTGTCAGAGGAAGGCCCTGACGGTGTCAGAGGAAGGCCCTGAAAAGGGTCAAAGATTCCAGTCACCCCAGTCATAGACTGTTCTCTCTGCTACCACATGGCAAGCGGTACCGGAGCACCAAGTCGAGGTCCAAGAGGCTTCTAAACAGCTTCTACCCCCAAGCCATAAGACACCTCAACATCTAGTCAAATGGCAACCCAGACTATTTGCATTGTCCCCCCTCCCCTCTCCAGACCACTGCCCCCTCTGTTATCACTTTAATTAACTCTAACTACATGTACGTTGCAAAAACGAATTGCAAAAATCACTGAAGCTGGAGTCTCATATCTCCGAGCAGCTTACAGATCATTGCACCTGTACATAGCCCATCTGTAAATAGCCCATCCAACTACCTCATCCCCATATTGTTGTTATTTCTGCTCCTTTTCACCCCAGTATCTCCACCTGCACATTCATCTACCGCACATCCATCACTCCAGTGTTTAATTGCTATATTGTAATTACTTCGCCACTACGGCCTATTTATTGCCTTACCTCCATAATCTTACTCCATTTGCACACACTGTATATAGATTTCTCTATTGTGTTATTGACTGTACGTTTGTTTACTCCATGTGTAACTTAGTGTTGTTGTTTGTGTCGGACTGCTTTGCTTTATCTTGGCCAGGTCGCAGTTGTAAATGAGACCTTGTTCTCAACTGGCCTACCTGTTTAAATAAAGGTAAAATAAAAAACATACTACCTCAACTAACCGGTGCCCCCGCACATTGACTCTGTACCGGTACCCCCTGTATATAGCCTCCACATTGACTCTGTACCGGTACCCCCTGTATATAGTCTCCACATTGACTCTGTACCGGTACCCCTGTATATAGCCTCCACATTGACTCTGTACCGGTACCCCCTGTATATAGCCTTCACATTGACTCTGTACCGGTACCCCCTGTATATAGCCTCCACATTGACTCTATACCGTAACACCCTGTATATAGCCTCCACATTGACTCTGTACCGGTACCCCCTGTATATAGCCTTCACATTGACTCTGTACCGTAATACCCTGTATATAGCCTCCACATTGACTCTGTACCGTAACAACCTGTATATAGCCTCCACATTGACTCTGTACCGGTACCCCCCTGTATATAGCCTCCACATTGACTCTGTACCGTAATACCCTGTATATAGCCTCCACATTGACTCTGTACCGTAACACCATGTATATAGCCTCCACATTGACTCTGTACCGTAATACCCTGTATATAGCCTCCACATTGACTCTGTACCGGTAACCCCTGTATATAGCCTCCACATTGACTCTGTACTGGTACCCCCTGTATATAGCCTCCACATTGACTCTGTACCGGTACCCCCTGTATATAGCCTCCACATTGACTCTGTACCGGTACCCCCTGTATATAGCCTTCACATTGACTCTGTACCGGTACCCCCTGTATATAGCCTCCACATTGACTCTGTACCGGTACCCCTGTATATGGCCTCCACATTGACTCTGTACCGTAACACCCTGCATATAGCCTCCACTTTGACTCTGTACCGTAACACCCTGTATATGGCCTCCACATTGACTCTGTACCGTAACACCCTGCATATAGCCTCCACTTTGATGTACCGTAACACCCTGCATATAGCCCCCACATTGACTCTGTACCGTAATACCCTGTATATAGCCTCCACATTGACTCTGTACCGTAATACCCTGTATATAGCCTCCCCGTTGACTCTGTCCCGTAATACCCTGTATATAGCCTCCACATTACATTTACATTTACATTTAAGTCATTTAGCAGACGCTCTTATCCAGAGCGACTTACAAATTGACTCTGTACCGTAATAGCCTGTATATAGCCTCCATATTGACTCTGTACCGTAATACCCTGTATATAGCCTCCACATTGACTCTGTACCGTAATAGCCTGTATATAGCCTCCACATTGACTCTGTACCGTAATACCCTGTATATAGCCTCCACATTGACTCTGTACCGTAATACCCTGTATATAGCCTCCACACCCCCTGTATATATTGTTATTTTACTGCTCCTCTTTAATTACTTGTTACTTTTATTTCTTATCTTATCTGTATTGTTTTAAACTGCCCTGTCGGTTAGGGGCTCGTAAGTAAGCATTTCACTGTAAAGTGTACACCTGTTGTATTCGGCGCATGTGACTAATACAATTAGATTTTATTTTAAATGTTTATGGGGGAGGTGTTGGTGTATGTATTCAGAGCCATATCCCTGTAAAGCTTAGAGGAGATCTTATGTCAAGTGTTATTGAAGTGTTGTGGTTGCAGGTTCACTTGGCACATCTAAAGCCTTTTCTTTTGTGGTGTTGCTATCGGCCACCAAGTGCTAACAGTCAGTATCTAAATAATATGTGTGAAATGCTTGATAGTTTATGTGATGTAAACAGAGAGATCTACTTTCTTGGGGACCTGAATATTGACTGGTTTTCATCAAGCTGTTCACTCAAGAGGAAGCTTCTCACTGTAACTAGTGTCTGTAATCTGGTTCAGGTTATTAATCAACCTACCAGGGTGTTTTCAAACACTACAGGATAAGATCATCCACATGTATCAATCACATTTTTGCTAATACTGTAGAATACTGTAGAACTTTGTTCTGAAGCTGTATCCGTACCCATTGAATGCAGTAATCACAATATAGTGGCTATATCCAGGAAAGCCAAAATTCCCAAAAACTGGGCCTAAAATAATGTATCAGAGATCATACAAAATATTTAGCTGTGACGATATGGCGATAATGTAAAAAATATTTGTTCGCCTGATGTGATTAATAAGGAGCATCCAGCACACTGAGATCATGGTCATGTGTTGACAACCCAACACTGAGATCATGGTCATGTGTTGACAACCCAACACACTGAGATCATGGCCATGTGTTGACAACCCAACACACTGAGATCATGGTCATGTGTTGACAACCCAACACACTGAGATCATGGTCATGTGTTGACAACCCAACACACTGAGATCATGGTCATGTGTTGACAACCCAACACTGAGAACATGGTCATGTGTTGACAACCCAACACTGAGATCATGGTCATGTGTTGACAACCCAACACACTGAGATCATGGTCATGTGTTGACAACCCAACACACTGAGATCATGGTCATGTGTTGACAACCCAACACTGAGATCATGGTCATGTGTTGACAACCCAACACACTGAGATCATGGCCATGTGTTGACAACCCAACACTGAGATCATGGTCATGTGTTGACAACCCAACACTGAGATCATGGTCATGTGTTGACAACCCAACACACTGAGATCATGGCCATGTGTTGACAACCCAACACTGAGATCATGGTCATGTGTTGACAACCCAACACACTGAGATCATGGTCATGTGTTGACAACCCAACACACTGAGATCATGGTCATGTGTTGACAACCCAACACTGAGAACATGGTCATGTGTTGACAACCCAACACTGAGATCATGGTCATGTGTTGACAACCCAACACACTGAGATCATGGTCATGTGTTGACAACCCAACACACTGAGATCATGGTCATGTGTTGACAACCCAACACTGAGATCATGGTCATGTGTTGACAACCCAACACACTGAGATCATGGCCATGTGTTGACAACCCAACACTGAGATCATGGTCATGTGTTGACAACCCAACACTGAGATCATGGTCATGTGTTGACAACCCAACACACTGAGATCATGGCCATGTGTTGACAACCCAACACTGAGATCATGGTCATGTGTTGACAACCCAACACACTGAGATCATGGTCATGTGTTGACAACCCAACACACTGAGATCATGGTCATGTGTTGACAACCCAACACTGAGAACATGGTCATGTGTTGACAACCCAACACACTGAGATCATGGTCATGTGTTGACAACCCAACACTGAGATCATGGTCATGTGTTGACAACCCAACACTGAGATCATGGTCATGTGTTGACAACCCAACACACTGAGAACATGGTCATGTGTTGACAACCCAACACTGAGATCATGGTCATGTGTTGACAACCCAACACACTGAGATCATGGTCATGTGTTGATAACCCAACACTGAGATCATGGTCATGTGTTGACAACCCAACACACTGAGATCATGGTCATGTGTTGACAACCCAACACTGAGAACATGGTCATGTGTTGACAACCCAACACTGAGATCATGGTCAGTAGGCCTGTTACCTCACCATGTCAGACCCTCTGATGTCCACTCTCTGCCCCTCAGAGAGGAGGCATCATGGCTGTCTTCCAGAGATGGTTATTCAAACACATGTCATCATGACCGCTGCCAAGTCACTCACTGTTGTTTCTACTTCAGTGGCTGTGTATCTGGTCATATGACATGAAATAACAGTGTTAGAAATGTCAGGGAAGACCGATGAAGAACATCTATGGGAGACAGGCTTTCTGGGTAAAGAGAGAGAAAAACCCCACGTTACAGGCTTCAGGCTTCATGCATTCCTCGGTTTGACCAATTACTGCAAACATGTCAGATATTATTTGAGACAGGACCTACAGAAAATATATACAGGAAACGTGGTAGGCACTATGGCTGGGAGTGTTTACAGCAACCACAGCTGTCTGGAGAGTTGTTTCTGGGTGCTGGCCAGGCTAGGAAGATGAACAGAGAGCATCGTTACCGACCACCCTGGAAGAGCCTCCCTCTCCTCCCTCTTTCAGCTCTCCTGTCCTTCCAACCTTCCCTCTCCTCCCTCCTTCAGCTCTCCTGTCCTTCCAACCTTCCCTCTCCTCCCTCCTTCAGCTCTCCTGTCCTTCCAACCTTCCCTCTCCTCCCTCCTTCAGCTCTCCTGTCCTTCCAACCTTCCCTCTCCTCCCTCCTTCAGCTCTCCTGTCCTTCCAACCTTCCCTCTCCTCCCTCCTTCAGCTCTCCTGTCATTCCAACCTTCCCTCTCCTCCCTCCTTCAGCTCTCCTGTCCTTCCAACCTTCCCTCTCCTCACTCCCCTTCCATCCTGAAGAGTGTTTCCTCCCATCCCATCTGCATTATCTGCTCTAATACTACTCAGTACTAGTGCTGTAATACTGCTGTAATACTACTCAGTATTAGTGATGTAATACTACTGTAATACTGCTGTAATACTACTCAGTACTAGTACTGTAATACTGCTGTAATGATGCGGTAATGCTACTCAGTACTAGTGATGTAATACTGCTGTAATACTACTCAGAACTAGTGCTGTAATACTGCTGTAATACTGCTGTAATACTACTCAGTACTAGTGATGAAATACTGATATAATACTACTCAGTACTAGTGATGTAATACTGCTGTAATATTACTCAGTACTAGTTATGTAATACTACTCAGTACTAGTGCTGTAATACTGCTGTAATACTACTCAGTACTAGTGATGTAATACTGATGTAATACTGCTGTAATACTACCCAGTACTAGTGATGTAATACTGCTGTAATACTGCGGTAATGCTACTCAGTACTAGTCATGTAATACTGATGTAATACTACTCAGTACTAGTGCTGTAATACTGCTGTAATACTGTGTTAATGCTACTCAGTACTAGTGATGTAATACTGATGTAATACTACTCAGTACTAGTGCTGTAATACTGCTGTAATACTGCTGTAATACTACTCAGTACTAGTGATGTAATACTGCTGTAATACTACTCAGTACTAGTGATGTAATACTGCTGTAATACTGCGATAATGCTACTCAGTACTAGTGATGTAATACTGATGTAATACTACTCAGTACTAGTGATGTAATACTGATGTAATACTACTCAGTACTAGTGATGTAATACTGCTGTAATACTACTCAGTATTAGTGATGTAATACTGATGTAATACTGCTGTAATACTACCCAGTACTAGTGATGTAATACTGCTGTAATACTGCGGTAATGCTACTCAGTACTAGTCATGTAATACTGATGTAATACTACTCAGTACTAGTGCTGTAATACTGCTGTAATACTGTGTTAATGCTACTCAGTACTAGTGATGTAATACTGATGTAATACTACTCAGTACTAGTGCTGTAATACTGCTGTAATACTGCTGTAATACTACTCAGTACTAGTGATTTAATACTGCTGTAATACTACTCAGTACTAGTGATGTAATACTGCTGTAATACTACTCAGTACTAGTGATGTAATACTGCTGTAATACTGCTGTAATACTACTGTAATACTACTGTAATACTACCCAGTACTGGTGATGTAATATTATTGTAATGGTTCTCAGTACTAGTTCTGTAATACTGATGTAATACTGCTGTAATACTACTGTAATACTGCTGTGATACTACTCAGTACTAGTGATGTAATACTGCTGTGATACTACTCAGTACTAGTGATGTAATACTGCTGTAATACTACTCAGTACTAGTGATGTAATACTGCTGTAATGATGCGGTAATGCTACTCAGTACTAGTGATGTAATACTGCTGTAATACTACTCAGAACTAGTGCTGTAATACTGCTGTAATACTGCTGTAATACTACTCAGTACTAGTGATGAAATACTGATATAATACTACTCAGTACTAGTGATGTAATACTGCTGTAATATTACTCAGTACTAGTTATGTAATACTACTCAGTACTAGTGCTGTAATACTGCTGTAATACTACTCAGTACTAGTGATGTAATACTGATGTAATACTGCTGTAATACTACCCAGTACTAGTGATGTAATACTGCTGTAATACTGCGGTAATGCTACTCAGTACTAGTCATGTAATACTGATGTAATACTACTCAGTACTAGTGCTGTAATACTGCTGTAATACTGTGTTAATGCTACTCAGTACTAGTGATGTAATACTGATGTAATACTACTCAGTACTAGTGCTGTAATACTGCTGTAATACTGCTGTAATACTACTCAGTACTAGTGATGTAATACTGCTGTAATACTACTCAGTACTAGTGATGTAATACTGCTGTAATACTGCGATAATGCTACTCAGTACTAGTGATGTAATACTGATGTAATACTACTCAGTACTAGTGATGTAATACTGATGTAATACTACTCAGTACTAGTGATGTAATACTGCTGTAATACTACTCAGTATTAGTGATGTAATACTGATGTAATACTGCTGTAATACTACCCAGTACTAGTGATGTAATACTGCTATAATACTGCGGTAATGCTACTCAGTACTAGTCATGTAATACTGATGTAATACTACTCAGTACTAGTGCTGTAATACTGCTGTAATACTGTGTTAATGCTACTCAGTACTAGTGATGTAATACTGATGTAATACTACTCAGTACTAGTGCTGTAATACTGCTGTAATACTGCTGTAATACTACTCAGTACTAGTGATGTAATACTGCTGTAATACTGCGGTAATGCTACTCAGTACTAGTGATGTAATACTGATGTAATACTACACAGTACTAGTGATGTAATACTGCTGTAATACTACTCACTACTAGTGATGTAATACTGCTGTAATACTACTGTAATACTGCTGTAATACTACTCAGTACTAGTACTGTAATACTGCTGTAATACACCGGTAATGCTACTCAGTACTAGTGATGTAATACTACTGTAATACTGCTGTGATACTACTCAGTACTAGTGATGTAATACTGCTGTAATACTACTCAGTACTAGTGATGTAATACTACTCAGTACTAGTGCTGTAATACTACTCAGTACTAGTGCTGTAATACTGCTGTAATACTGCTGTAATACTACTGTAATACTGCTGTGATACTACTCAGTACTATTGCTGTAATACTACTCAGTACTAGTGATGTAATACTGCTGTAATACTACTGAGTACTAGTGCTGTAATGCTACTCAGTACTAGTGATGTAATACTGATGTAATACTGCTGTAATACTACTCAGTACTAGTGATGTAATACTACTCAGTACTAGTGATGTAATACTGATGTAATACTACTCAGTACTAGTGATGTAATACTGATGTAATACTGCTGTAATACTACTCAGTACTAGTGATGTAATACTACTCAGTACTAGTGATGTAATACTGATGTAATACTACTCAGTACTAGTGATGTAATACTGATGTAATACTACTCAGTACTAGTGATGTAATACTGATGTAATACTACTCAGTACTAGTGCTGTAATACTGATGTAATACTGTAATTCTACTCAATACTTATGCTGTAATACTGCTCTAATACTACTCAGTACTAGTGCTGTAATACTGATGTAATACTACTCAGTACTAGTGATGTAATACTGGTGTAATGCTACTCAGTACTAGTGATGTAATACTACTGTAATACCGCTGTAATACTACTCAGTACTAGTGCTGCAATACTACTCAGTACTAGTGCTGTAATACTGCTGTAATACTGCTGTAATACTACTGTAATACTGCTGTGATACTACTCAGTACTATTGCTGTAATACTACTCAGTACTAGTGATGTAATACTGCTGTAATACTACTCAGTACTAGTGCTGTAATGCTACTCAGTACTAGTGATGTAATACTGATGTAATACTACTCAGTAATAGTGCTGTAATACTGATGTAATACTGTAATTCTACTCAATACTTATGCTGTAATACTGCTCTAATACTACTCAGTACTAGTGATGTAATACTGATGTAATACTACTCAGTACTAGTGATGTAATACTGGTGTAATACTACTCAGTACTAGTGATGTAATACTGCTGTAATACTGCTGTAATACTACTGTAATACTACAGGGTACTAGTGCTGTAATACTGCTGTAATACTGCTGTAATACTACTGTAATACTGCTGTAATACTACTCAGTACTAGTGCTGTAATACTGATGTAATACTACTCAGTACTAGTGATGTAATACTGCTGTAATACTACTCAGTACTAGTACTGTAATACTGCTGTAATACACCGGTAATTCTACTCAGTACTAGTGATGTAATACTACTGTAATACTGCTGTGATACTACTCAGTACTAGTGCTGTAATACTGCTGTAATACTACTCAGTACTAGTGATGTAATACTTCTGTAATACTACTCAGTACTAGTGCTGTAATACTACTCAGTACTAGTGCTGTAATACTGCTGTAATACTGCTTTAATACTACTGTAATACTGCTGTGATACTACTCAGTACTATTGCTGTAATACTACTCAGTACTAGTGATGTAATACTGCTGTAATACTACTCAGTACTAGTGATCTAATACTGCTGTAATACTACTCAGTACTAGTGCTGTAATACTACTCAGTACTAGTGCTGTAATACTGCTGTAATACTGCTGTAATACTACTGTAATACTGCTGTGATACTACTCAGTACTATTGCTGTAATACTACTCAGTACTAGTGATGTAATACTGCTGTAATACTACTCAGTACTAGTGATGCAATACTGCTGTAGTACTGCTGTAATGCTAGTACTAGTGATGTAATACTGCTGTAATACTACTCAGTACTAGTGATGTAATACTGCTGTAATGCTACTCAGTACTAGTTATGTAATACTGCTGTAATACTACTCAGTACTAGTGCTGTAATACTGTTGTAATACTGCTGTAATACTACTCAGTACTAGTGCTGTAATACTACTCAGTACTAGTGCTGTAATACCGTTGTAATACTGCTGTAATACTACTCGGTACTAGTGCTGTAATACTACTGTAATACTGTTGGAATACTGTAATACTGCTGTAATACTGCTGTAATACTATTGTAATACTATTGTAATACTATTGTAATACTGTTGGAATACTGTTGGAATACTGTAATACTGCTGTAATACTACTGTAATACTATTGTAATACTACTGTAATACAACTCAGTACTAGTGCTGTAAAACTACTGTAATACTACTCGGTATTAGTGATGTAATACTACTGTAATACTACTCAGTACTAGTGATGTAATACTGATATAATGCTACTCAGTACTAGTGCTTAAATACTGCTGTAGTACTGCTGTAATGCTACTCAGTACTAGTGATGTAATACTGATGTAATACTACTCAGTACTAGTGATGTAATACTGATATAATACTACTCAGTACTTGTGATGTAATACTGCTGTAATACTACTCAGTACTAGTGATGTAATACTGATATAATACTACTCAGTACTAGTGATGTAATACTGCTGTAATACTACTCAGTACTTGTGCTGTAATACTGCTGTAATACTACTCAGTACTAGTGATATAATACTGATGTAATACTACTCAGTACTAGTGATGTAATACTGATGTAATACTACTCAGTACTAGTGATGTAATACTGGTGTAATACTACTCAGTACTAGTGATGTAATACTGCTGTAATACTGCTGTAATACTACTGTAATACTACAGGGTACTAGTGCTGTAATACTGCTGTAATACTGCTGTAATACTACTGTAATACTGCTGTAATACTACTCAGTACTAGTGCTGTAATACTGATGTAATACTACTCAGTACTAGTGATGTAATACTGCTGTAATACTACTCAGTACTAGTACTGTAATATTGCTGTAATACACCGGTAATTCTACTCAGTACTAGTGATGTAATACTACTGTAATACTGCTGTGATACTACTCAGTACTAGTGCTGTAATACTGCTGTAATACTACTCAGTACTAGTGATGTAATACTGCTGTAATACTACTCAGTACTAGTGCTGTAATACTACTCAGTACTAGTGCTGTAATACTGCTGTAATACTGCTTTAATACTACTGTAATACTGCTGTGATACTACTCAGTACTATTGCTGTAATACTACTCAGTACTAGTGATGTAATACTGCTGTAATACTACTCAGTACTAGTGATCTAATACTGCTGTAATACTACTCAGTACTGGTGCTGTAATACTACTCAGTACTAGTGCTGTAATACTGCTGTAATACTGCTGTAATACTACTGTAATACTGCTGTGATACTACTCAGTACTATTGCTGTAATACTACTCAGTACTAGTGATGTAATACTGCTGTAATACTACTCAGTACTAGTGATGTAATACTGCTGTAGTACTGCTGTAATGCTAGTACTAGTGATGTAATACTGCTGTAATACTACTCAGTACTAGTGATGTAATACTGCTGTAATGCTACTCAGTACTAGTTATGTAATACTGCTGTAATACTACTCAGTACTAGTGCTGTAATACTGTTGTAATACTGCTGTAATACTACTCAGTACTAGTGCTGTAATACTACTCAGTACTAGTGCTGTAATACCGTTGTAATACTGCTGTAATACTACTCGGTACTAGTGCTGTAATACTACTGTAATACTGTTGGAATACTGTAATACTGCTGTAATACTGCTGTAATACTATTGTAATACTATTGTAATACTATTGTAATACTGTTGGAATACTGTTGGAATACTGTAATACTGCTGTAATACTACTGTAATACTATTGTAATACTACTGTAATACAACTCAGTACTAGTGCTGTAAAACTACTGTAATACTACTCGGTATTAGTGATGTAATACTACTGTAATACTACTCAGTACTAGTGATGTAATACTGATATAATGCTACTCAGTACTAGTGCTTAAATACTGCTGTAGTACTGCTGTAATGCTACTCAGTACTAGTGATGTAATACTGATGTAATACTACTCAGTACTAGTGATGTAATACTGATATAATACTACTCAGTACTTGTGATGTAATACTGCTGTAATACTACTCAGTACTAGTGATGTAATACTGATATAATACTACTCAGTACTAGTGATGTAATACTGCTGTAATACTACTCAGTACTTGTGCTGTAATACTGCTGTAATACTACTCAGTACTAGTGATATAATACTGATGTAATACTACTCAGTACTAGTGATGTAATACTGATGTAATACTACTCAGTACTAGTGATGTAATACTGATATAATACTACTCAGTACTAGTGATGTAATACTGATATAATACTACTCAGTACTAGTGATGTAATACTGATATAATACTACTCAGTACTTGTGATGTCATACTGCTGTAATACTACTCAGTACTAGTGATGTAATACTGCTGTAATTCTACTCAGTACTAGTGATGTAATACTGCTGTAATACTACTCAGTACTAGTGATGTAATACTGCTGTAATACTGCTGTAATACTACTGTAATACTACTGTAATACTACCCAGTACTGGTGATGTAATATTATTGTAATGGTTCTCAGTACTAGTTCTGTAATACTGATGTAATACTGCTGTAATACTACTGTAATACTGCTGTGATACTACTCAGTACTAGTGATGTAATACTGCTATAGTAATACTGTAATTCTACTCAATACTTGTGCTGTAATACTGCTGTAATACTACTCAGTACTAGTGATGTAATACTGCTGTAATACTACTCAGTACTAGTGATGTAATACTGATGTATAACTGCTGTAATACTACTCAGTACTAGTGATGTAATACTGCAGTAATACTGCTGTAATGCTATGCCGTACTAGTACTGTAATACTGCTGTAATATTACCCAGTACTGGTGATGTAATACTATTGTAATGGTTCTCACTTCTAGTGCTGTAATAATGCTGTAATACTGCTGTAATACTACTTAATACTGCTCTGATACTACTCGGTACTAGTGCTGTAATACTGCTGTAGTAATACTGTCATTCTACTCAATACTTGTGCTGTAATACTGATGTAATACTACTCAGTACTAGTGATGTAATACTGCTGTAATACTACCCAGTACTGGTGATGTAATACTATTGTAATGGTTCTCACTACTAGTGCTGTAATACTGCTGTAATACTACTGTAATACTGCTGTGATACTACTCGGTACTAGTGCTGTAATACTGCTATAGTAATACTGTAATTCTACTCAATACTTGTGCTGTAATACTGATGTAATACTACTCAGTACTAGTGATGTAATACTGATGTAATACTACTTAGTACTAGTGCTGTAATACTGATGTAATACTGATGTAATACTACTTAGTAATAGTGCTGTAATACTGCTGTAATACAGATGTAATACTACTCAGTACTAGTGCTGTAATACTGTTGTAATACTACTCAGTACTAGTGCTGTAATACTGATGTAATACTACCCAGTACTAGTTATGTAATACTTATGTAATACTACTTAGTACTAGTGCTGCAATACTGCTGTAATACTGATGTAATACTACTTAGTGATAGTGATGCAATTCTGATGTAATACTACTCAGTACTAGTGATGTAATACTGATGTAATACTACTCAGTACTAGTGATGTTCTACGGATGTAATACTACTTAGTAATAGTAATGTAATACTGATGTAATTCTACTCAGTACTAGTGCTGTAATACTGATGTAATACTGCTGTAATACTACTCAGTACTAGTGCTGTAATACTACTTAGTAATAGTAATGTAATACTACTCAGTACTAGTGATGTAATACTGCTGTAATACTACTCAGTACTAGTGCTGTAATACTACTTAGTAATAGTAATGTAATACTACTCAGTGCTAGTGATGTAATACTGATGTAATACTACTCAGTACTAGTGATGTAATACTGTTGCAATACTGCTGTAATACTACTCAGTACTAGTGATGTAATACTGATGTAATACTACTCAGTACTAGTGCTGTAATACTGATGTTATACTGATGTAATACTACTTAGTACTAGTGATGTAATACTGATGTAATACTACTCAGTACTAGTGCTGTAATACTGCTGTAATACTGATGTAATACTACTCAGTACTAGTGATGTAATACTGATGTAATACTACTCAGTACTAGTGCTGTAATACTGATGTAATACTACTCAGTACTAGTTATGTAATACTACTCAGTACTAGTGCTGTAATACTGCTGTAGTACTGATGTAATACTACTCAGTACTAGTGATGTAATACTGATGTAATACTACTCAGTACTAGTGCTGTAATACTGCTGTAGTACTGATGTAATACTGCTGTAATGATTCTACTGTCCTCTGTTTCTCTCCTCTCCTCCTCTGCCTTAATTGCTCAGCTTGACAGCACCAGGGAGGAGACCAATGTCTTGGCTTGTCTTGTGTACTTGCTCCCTCTGTCTTTTCCTTTTCTCTCTCTTCTTCTTTCTTTCTTTTTTCTCTTTGACTATTTTTCTTAGTCATCCCATATCTGGGATCCCAGCACCTGGAGAAGGTCAGCGGAGATGCAGAACTGAGGGAGAGGGGGGTGTAATACAAGCCAAGGCCTCCACTGACCTTCTGCAGGTGCTTGGCCGTCTTACACATCTTCATCATCGACCCGCCGGCCCTCCTCCCCTCTCCGCCGGCGATTGTCATCTTGTGTTTGTCAGTGTTCGTTGACATAGATGTACAATCCTGCTGCACTTCTCTCTCTTCATGTCCTGATCCACTACCATGATATCATCCCTATGCAGCCCGAGAGATGGGTTGTTATGGGCTAAGGACAGAGATGGGTTGTTATGGGCTGAGGACAGAGATGGGTTGTTATGGGCTGAGGACAGAGATGGGTTGTTATGGGCTGAGGACAGAGATGGGTTGTTATGGGCTGAGGACAGAGATGGGTTGTTATGGGCTGAGGACAGAGATGGGTTGTTATGGGCTGAGGACAGAGATGGGTTGTTATGGGCTGAGGACAGAGATGGGTTGTTATGGGCTGAGGACAGAGATGGGTTGTTATGGGCTGAGGACAGAGATGGGTTGTTATGGGCTGAGGACAGAGATGGGTTGGTATGGGCTGAGGACAGAGATGGGTTGTTATGGGCTAGGGACAGAGATGCCAGATACAGCAATATTTGTTTATTTTATTTTACTAGGCAAGTCAGTTAGGGTTATTTACAATGACGGCCTACTCTGGCCAAACCCGGACGACGTTAGGCCAATTGTGCGGCGCCCTATGCAACTCACGATCACGGCCAGATGTGATACAGCCTGGATTCGAACCAGGTACTATAGTGACGCCACTTGCCCTATAGGGGACTAGAAGTCCTCCTGAATTGGATTTACTATATATTTGATTATGGTATCGCTGACAGCAACCCAGAGTAGACCTTGACAGATGCAATAACCTCTTGAATCTAGGGGGCACTATTTTTATGTTTGGAAAAATAACGTTCCCAAAGTAAACAGCCTATTTCTCAGGTCCTGATGCTAAAATATGCATATAATTGTCAGATTGGGATAGAAAACACTCTAAAGTTTCCAAAACTGTCAAAATATTGTCTGTGAGTATAACAGAACCGATATTGCAGGTGAAACCCTGAGAAAAATCAAACCAGGAAGTGGCTTCTATTTTGAAAACTCCATGTTCCATAGCCTCCCATTGCTCCATTTAAAGGGATGTCAACCAGATTCATTTTCATATCGCTTCCTCAAGGTGTCAACAGTCTTCAGACATAGTTTCAGGCTTTTATTTTGAAAAATGAGCCAGAACGATAACATCGTGTCAAGTTGTCACGCAACAGAGTTTGGATAGGTATTACTTTTCCCTCTCCTACCGTGAAAGACATTTGCGGTTGATATATTATCGATTATATATTTGAAAAACAACCTGAGGATTGATTATAGAAGACCTTTGACATGTTTCTGTGGACATTACGGATATTATTTGGAATTTGTCTGCGTTGTCGTGACCGCTCTTTCCTGTGGTTTTCTGAACATAATGCGTCAAACAAACGGAGGTATTTTGGATATAAAAATAATCTTAATGGAACAAAAGGAACATTTGTTGTGTAACTGGGAGTCTCGTGAGTGAAAACATCCGAAGATCATCAAAGGTAACCAATTCATCTGATTGCTTTTCTGATTTGTGACCAAGCTACCTGATGCTAAGTGTACTTATTGTTTTAGTGTCATGCGATCGATAAATTTACACAAGCGCTTGGATTGCTTTCGCTGTACAGCATAATTTCAAAATCTGAGACGACAGGTGGATTAACAAAAGGCTAAGCTGTGTTTTGCAATATTGCACTTGTGATTTCATGAATATGAATATTTTTAGTAATATTATTTGACTGAGGCGCGCTATGCTATTCAGCGGTTGCTGATGACAATTATCCCGCTTAAGGGATGGGTAGCGTCAAGAAGTCACTGACACGGTGAGGAGTGTGTTGATGCTCTGCTAAATTACTTCTGTTGTGTGTTCTCTGCAGGTGTGGTGTGGCCAGATGTGTGACGTGGTGAGTGAGATCGAGCTGGAGAGAGAGCACTGTGACAACAAAACCTCTGGGAACGTCACGGCAGGTCATTCACCTACAATACATTACTTTCCTTCCCTACGGTGTTGAAGGCTCCCAGGCAGCAATTTACAGAAAATTGGAAACAGCAGGATTATATAAAGGAGAGCGAAAGTTATGGCCAGCATCCATAGTGAACACCCCTCATCACACACACCCTCAATCACACACCCCCTCCATCGCACTAGACTGAAATACTCATTCAGATTTTTGTTATATGTGTATTGGATACGAAACAGAATAATATCGTGCAGAGTGGTACTGTAAACTTTGCTATGCTATTTTTTTTACATGAATATAAAGTAGATTTTATATTCTCTGTCCATTTTAGTTTGGTGTTGTAGTGTCTTATGGAAAACAGATCTTCTGTCTGCTGGGTCACTGGAGTGTGCAACAGGGAGTCCTGGTTAACTCTATATTAAAGGCAGACGAATCAGCTAACGTTACAGAGACGACAGAGAGAGACGCAGTTTTTTGAAGTCAGAGGAATCTGTAAAAGTAAAGGACAGATTACAATTTACAAGGGGGGAGGTGTGCTGCAAAATCGTGGAGGGTTGTTAAACTTTTTTGTTGTTGCTATGGGTAGAGTTTTTATTGGGTACAGGGAGTGTAGTACATTTTGTCCTCTGGTTTATATTCCCTCTTTTCCCCTGGTTCATATCCTGGTTTATATTCCCTCTTTTCCCTTGTTTATATCCTGGTTTATATTCCCTCTTTCCCCTGGTTCATATCCTGGTTTATATCCTGGTTTATATTCCCTCTTTTCCCCTGGTTTATATCCTGGTTTATATTCCCTCTTTTGCCTAGTTCATATCCTGGTTTATATCCTGGTTTATATTCCCTCTTTTCCCCTGGTTTATATCCTGGTTTATATTCCCTCTTTCCCTGGTTTATATCCTGGTTTATATCCTGGTTTATATCCTGGTTTATATTCCCTCTTTTCCCCTGGTTTATATTCCCTCTTTTCCCCTGGTTTATATCCTGGTTTATATTCCCTCTCTCCCCTGGTTTATATTCCCTCTTTCCCCTGGTTTATATTCCCTCTTTCCCCTGGTTTATATCCTGGTTTATATTCCCTCTTTCCCCTGGTTCATATCCTGGTTTATATTCCCTCTTTACCCTAGTTTATATCCTGGTTTATATTCCCTCTTTTCCCCTGGTTTATATTCCCTCTTTCCCTGGTTTATATCCTGGTTTATATTCCCTCTTTTCCCGGGTTTATATCCTGGTTTATATTCCCTCTTTTCCATGGTTTATATCCTGGTTTATATTCCCTCTTTCCCCTGATTTATATCCTGGTTTATATCCTGGTTTATATTCCCTCTTTCCCCTGGTTATATCCTGGTTTATATTCCCTCTTTCCCCTGGTTTATATCCTGGTTTATATTCCCTCTTCCCCTGGTTTATATCCTGGTTTATATTCGCTCTTTTCCCTGGTTTATATCCTGGTTTATATTCCCTCTTTTCCACTGGTTTATATCCTGGTTTATATTCCCTCTTTCCCCTGGTTTATATTCCCTCTTTCCCCTGGTTTATATTCCCTCTTTTCCCTGGTTTATATTCCCTCTTTTCCCCTGGTTTATATCCTGGTTTATATTCCCTCTTTTCCCCTGGTTTATATCCTGGTTTATATTCCCTCTTTCCCCTAGTTCATATCCTGGTTTATATCCTGGTTTATATTCCCTCTTTTCCCTGGTTTATATCCTGGTTTATATTCCCTCTTTCCCCTGGTTCATATCCTGGTTTATATTCCCTCTTTTCCCCTGGTTTATATCCTGGTTTATATTCCCTCTTTTCCCCTGGTTTATATTCCCTCTTTCCCCTGGTTCATATCCTGGTTTATATCCTGGTTTATATTCCCTCTTTTCCCCTGGTTTATATCCTGGTTTATATTCCCTCTTTTCCCCTGGTTTATATTCCCTCTTTCCCCTGGTTCATATCCTGTTTTATATCCTGGTTTATATTCCCTCTTTTCCCCTGGTTTATATTCCCTCTTTTCAGAGTTGAATCCCACTGGTGTAGACAATGTGTTGTTCTGTTGCTTTTCCCACATCTCACATATCATATCTCTCCATATATATATAGTATCTCTCTATTTCTATATATCTCTATGGTATCTCTGTATATATCTATACTATCTCTCTATTTCTATATATCTCTATGGTATCTCTGTATATCTCTATAGTATCTCTCTATTTCTATATATCTCTATGGTTTCTCTCTATATCTCAATCAAATCTATCTATCTATCTATTGTATTTATCTGTATCTCTACATCTTTCTTTTTGTATTTTTTATTTCACCTTTATTTAACCAGGTAGGCTAGTTGAGAACACCTTTATTTAACCAGGTAGGCTAGTTGAGAACACCTTTATTTAACCAGGTAGGCTAGTTGAGAACACCTTTATTTAACCAGGTAGGCTAGTTGAGAACACCTTTATTTAACCAGGTAGGCTAGTTGAGAACACCTTTATTTAACCAGGTAGGCTAGTTGAGAACACCTTTATTTAACCAGGTAGGCTAGTTGAGAACACCTTTATTTAACCAGGTAGGCTTGTTGAGAACACCTTTATTTAACCAGTTGGCCAGTTGAGAACACCTTTATTTAACCAGGTAGGCTAGTTGAGAACACCTTTATTTAACCAGGTAGGCTAGTTGAGAACACATTTATTTAACCAGGTAGGCTAGTTGAGAACACCTTTATTTAACCAGGTAGGCTAGTTGAGAACACCTTTATTTAACCAGGTAGGCTAGTTGAGAACACCATTTATTTAACCAGGTAGGCTAGTTGAGAACACATTTATTTAACCAGGTAGGCTAGTTGAGAACACCTTTATTTAACCAGGTAGGCTAGTTGAGAACACCATTTATTTAACCAGGTAGGCTAGTTGAGAACACCTTTATTTAACCAGGTAGGCTAGTTGAGAACACATTTATTTAACCAGGTAGGCTAGTTGAGAACACCTTTATTTAACCAGGTAGGCTAGTTGAGAACACCTTTATTTAACCAGGTAGGCTAGTTGAGAACACCATTTATTTAACCAGGTAGGCTAGTTGAGAACACCATTTATTTAACCAGGTAGGCTAGTTGAGAACACATTTATTTAACCAGGTAGGCTAGTTGAGAACACCTTTATTTAACCAGGTAGGCTAGTTGAGAACACATTTATTTAACCAGGTAGGCTAGTTGAGAACACCTTTATTTAACCAGGTAGGCTAGTTGAGAACACCTTTATTTAACTAGGTAGACTAGTTGAGAACACCGTTATTTAACCAGGTAGGCTTGTTGAGAACACCTTTATTTAACCAGGTAGGCTTGTTGAGAACACCTTTATTTATCCAGGTAGGCTTGTTGAGAACACCTTTATTTAACCAGGTAGGCTAGTTGAGAACACCTTTATTTAACCAGGTAGGCTAGTTGAGAACACCTTTATTTAACCAGGTAGGCTAGTTGAGAACACCTTTATTTAACCAGGTAGGCTAGTTGAGAACACCTGTATTTAACCAGGTAGGCTAGTTGAGAACACATTTATTTAACCAGGTAGGCTAGTTGAGAACACCTTTATTTAACCAGGTAGGCTAGTTGAGAACACCGTTATTTAACCAGGTAGGCTTGTTGAGAACACCTTTATTTAACCAGGTAGGCTTCTTGAGAACACCTTTATTTATCCAGGTAGGCTTGTTGAGAACACCTTTATTTAACCAGGTAGGCTAGTTGAGAACACCTTTATTTAACCAGGTAGGCTAGTTGAGAACACCTTTATTTAACCAGGTAGGCTATTTGAAAACACCTTTATTTAACCAGGTAGGCTATTTGAGAACACCTTTATTTAACCAGGTAGGCTAGTTGAGAACACCTGTATTTAACCAGGTAGGCTAGTTGAGAACACCTTTATTTAACCAGGTAGGCTAGTTGAGAACACGTTCTCATTTACAACTGCGACCTGGCCAAGATAAAGCAAAGTAGTTCGACACATACAAAAACACAGATTTACACATGGAGTAAACAAACATACAATCAATAATACAGTAGAGAAATCTATATACAGCATGTGCAAATGAGGTAGGATAAGAGAAGTAAGGCAATAAATATGGTGGTGAAGTAATTACAATATAGCAATTAAACACTGGAATGGTCGGATGTGCAGAAGATGAATGTGCAAGTAGAGATACTGGGGTGCAAAGGAGCAAAATAAATAAATACAGTATGGGGATGTGGTAGATTGGATGGGCTACTTACAGATGACCTATGTACAGCTGCAGTGATCTGTGAGCTGCTCTGACAGCTGGTGCTTAAAGCTAGTGAGGGAGGTAAGAGTCTCCAGCTTCAGAGATTTTTGCAGTTCGTTCCAGTCATTGCCAGCAGAGAACTGGAAGATGAGGCGGCCTAAGGAAGAATTGGCTTTGGGGGTGACCAGTGAGATATACCTGCTGGAGAGCGTGCGACGGGTTGGTGCTGCTATGGTGACCAGTGAGCTGAGATAAGGCGGGGCTTTACCTAGCAGAGACTTATAGATGACCTGGAGCCAGTGGGTTTGGCGACGAGTATGAAGCGAGGGCCAGCCAACGAGAGCATACAGGTCACAGTGGTTGGTACTGTATGGGGCTTTGGTGACAAAATAGATGGCACTGTGATAGACTACATCCAGTTTGCTGAGTAGAGTGTTGGAGGCTATTTTTTAAATGACATCGCCAAAGTCGAGGATCAGTAGGATGGTCAGTTTTACGAAGATATGTTTGGCAGCATGAGTGAAGGATGCTTTGTTGCGAAATAGGAAGCCGATTCTGGATTTAGTTTTGGTTTGGAGATTTAATGTGAGTCTGGAAGGAGAGTTTACAGTCTATCCAGACACCTAGGTATTTTTCATTGTCCACATAACCGTCCAGAGTAGTGATGCTGGACGGGCGGGCAGCGATCGATTGCAGAGCATACATGTAGTTTTACTTGCATTTAAGAGCAGTTGAAGGCCAGGAAAGGAGAGTTGTATGGCATTGAAGCTCATCTGGAGGTTAGTTAACACAGTGTCCAAGGAGGGGCCAGAGGTATACAGAATAGTGTCGTCTGCGTAGAGGTGGATCAGAGAATCACCAGCAGCGAGAGAGACATCATTGATGTATACAGAGAAGAGAGTCGGCCCGAGAATTGAACCCTGTGGCACCCCCATAGAGACTGCCATAGGTTTGGACAACAGGCCCTCCGATTTGACATACTGAACTCTATCGGATAAGTAGTTGGTGAACCAAGCGAGGCAATATTTGAGAAACCAAGGCTGTTGAGTCTGCCTATAAGAATGTTGTGATTGACAGAGTCGAAAGCCTTCGCCAGGTTGATGAATACGGCTGCACATTAATGTCTCTTGTCGATGGCAGTTATGATATCGTTTAAGAGCTTGAGCGTGTCTGAGGTTCACCCATGACCAGCTCTGAAACCAGATTGGATAGGGGAGAAGGTACGGTGAGATTCGAAATGGTCGGTAATCTGTTTGTTAGCTTGGCTTTCAAAGACCTTAGAAAGGCAGGGTAGGATAGATATAGGTCTGTAGCAGTTTGGGTCTAGAGTGTCTCCCCGTTTTGAAGAGGGGGATGACTGCGGAAACTTTCCAATCTATGGGAATCTCAGACGATACGAAAGAGAGGTTGAACAGGCTAGTAAATAGGGGTTGCAAAAATGTTGGCAGATAATTTTAGAGAGAGGGTCCAGATTGTCTAGCCCTGCTGATTTGTAGGGGTCCAGATTTTGCAGCTCTTTCAGAACATCAGCTATCTGGATTTGGGTGAAGGAGAAGTGGGGGAGGTTTGAGCGAGTTGCTGTGGGGAGCGCAGGGCAGTTGACCATTATTGTGGATTTATCGGTAGTAACAGTGTTTCCTAGCCTCAGTGCAGTGGGCAGCTGGGAGGAGGTGTTCTTATTCTCCATGGACTTTACAGTGTCCCAGAACTTTTTTGAGTTTGTGCTATAGGATGCAAATCTCTGTTTGAAAAAGCTAGCCTTAGCTTTCCTGACTGTCTGTGTATATTGGTTCCTAACTTCCCTGAAAAGTTGCAAATCACGGGGGCTATTCGATGCTAATGCATAAGGCCACAGGATGTTTTTGTGCTGGTCTGGCAGACAGGTCTGGAGTCAACCAAGGGCTATATCTATTCCTGGTTATACATTTTTTGAAGTGAGCATGCTTATTTAAGATTGTGAGTAAGCACTTTTAAAGAATAACCAGGCATCCTCTACTGACAGGATGACCTGGTAGGTTCATTGAGAATTTGTGTTAGATTGAGGGCATCAATCTTAGATTATAGGATGGCCGGGGCTTAAGCATTTCCCAGTTTAGGTCAACTAGCAGCACGAGCTCAGAAGATCGATGGGGGGCAATTAATTCACATATGGTGTCCAGGGCACAGCTGGGGGCAGAGGGTGAGGGAGAGGGTGAGGCAGAGGGAGACTTGTTTCTGAAAAGATGAATTTGTAGGAGTAGTAGCTCGAATTGTTTTTGTACAGACCTGGATAGTAAGACAGAACTCTGCAGCCTATCTCTGCAGTAGATTGCAACACCGCCCCTTTTGGGAATTCTATCTTGGCGGAAAATGTTATATTTAGGGATGAAAATTTCAGTGTTTTTGGTGGTCTTCCTAAGCCAGGATTCAGGCACGGCTAAGACATCTGGGTTGGCAGAATGTACTAAAGCAGTGAATAAAGCAAACTTAAGGAGGAGGCTTCTAATGTTAACATGCATGAAACCAAGGCTTTTACGATTACAGAAGTCATCAAATGAGAGCACCTGTGGAGTAGGAGTGGAGCTAGGTATTGCAGGACCTGGATTAACCTCAACATCACCAAAGGAACAGCGGAGAAGTAGGATAAGGGTACGGCTACAGGCTATAAGAACTGGCCGTCTAGCACGTTCGGAACAGAGAGTAAAAGGAGCAGGTTTCTGGGCACGAATGCATAGATTCAAGGCGGAATGTACAGACAAAGGTAAGGTAGGATGTGAGTACATTGGAGGTAAACCTAGGCGTTGAGTAATGATGAGAGAGATATAAACCAGGTGATGTCATCGCATATGTGGGAGGTGGAGGAACATGGTTGGTTAAGGCATGTTAAGCAGGTCTAGAGGCTCTACAGTGAAATTAAACAGTAATCACTAACCAGGACAGTAATGGACAAGTCATATTGATATTAGGTGAGAGGCAATCGTAGCCAAGTGATCGTATGGGTTCAGTGAGTGGTTGAGCTGGCTAGGGACACGGCGATTCAGGCAGTTAGCAGGAAGGGGCTAGCAAGCTAGCAGTTAGCAGGCCAGGGCTAGCTATCTAGCATAAGGGCCTTAGAGGGACGTTGCGATGGGGGAAAGTCTGTTTTTGCCTCCTCGTGCGGTGATGTCGATAGACCAGTCGTGGAATTAGTAGGGTTCTAAGTAGCAGATGGGTCCAAGTCCAATTGGCAAAATGGGTATAGTGGTCCAAGAAACTGTCCGGTGGATCAGCTAACAGTCCAATATGCTACATGCTATATATACCCGCAGGCTGCGGTTAGCAGAATGGGCCTTCAACAGACGTCACGCCTGAGGGGCCTGTTGGGATCCTCGAGCAGATTATGTCGGTATTCCAGTCGTGAAGGATCGGCGGGGTTCCGTGCCCCGTACCTGCAGTAGAAGGTGTCCGGATATTGTAGCCGAGGAGTGGGCTTCAGGAGTAGCACAGGAGCCCTAGCCGGGAGATGGGTCTAGCATGGGCTAGCTCCAGGCTAGTTGGTGCCTGCTCCGGGATGGAAATGTTAGCCACGAGTAGTCAAGCTGCGATGAATCATATGAAAAGGTTCAGAGTTTGCGGTGGGAATCCAGGGATATGGAGAGAAAAATAGGTCCGGTATGCTCTGGTTTGAAACGCTTTGTACGAACTGGTGAGAGCTTTCCGAGCTGAAGGTTAGCTGATGACCGCTAGCAGTGGTCAGTGGTTAGCTGACTGATAGCTGGTAGCTACGTAGCTGGCTAGCTTCTGTTGGGGGATTCCGTAAAAATACTTCAGAAAATAACAGATCCATACCACATTGGGTGAGGCGGGTTGCAGGAGAGTATGTTGAAGTTGAGGTTTAGGAAAAATATAAAAAATATATAAAAATATATGAATAAATATACACATAGGACAAGACGAGCAAAAATACGCCATCTTGGAAAATGAATGAAGAGATAATGGTATCTATGGAATCTATGTATTTCTCCATCTCTATGGTATCTCTCCATAACTCAATCTCTATGGTATTTTTCTACATCTCCATCTCTATGTTATCTCTCTGTCTATATCTCTAGGGTATCTCTCTATAGCTCTGTGGTATCTTGCTATATCTCTATCTCTATGGTATCTCTCTATCTCTGTGATTTCTCTCTATATCTCTATATCTATGATATCTCTCTATATCTCTGTTGTATCTTGCTATATCTCTATCTCTATGGTATCTCTCTATATCTTTATCTCCATGGTATCTCTCTATATCTCTGTGGTATCTCTCTATATCTATATCTCTATGGTATCTCCCCATATCTCTATCTCTGGTATCTCTCTATATCTCTATCTCAATGGTATTGCTCTATATCTCTATGGTATCTCTCTATATCTCTATCTCTATTGTATCTCTCTATATCTCTATCTCTATGGTATCTCTCTATCTCTATGGTTTCTCTCTATATCTCTATCTCTATGGTATCTCTCTATATCTCTGGTATCTCTCTATGTCTCTATGGTTTCCCTCTATATCTCTATGGTATGTCACTATATATCTATGGTATGTCACTATATATCTATGATATGTCACTATATATCTATGGTTTCTCTCTATATCTCTATCTCTATGGTATTTTTCTACATCTCCATCTCTATGTTATCTCTCTGTCTATATCTCTAGGGTATCTCTCTATAGCTCTGTGGTATCTTGCTATATCTCTATCTCTATGGTATCTCTCTATCTCTATGGTATCTCTCTATATCTCTATCTCAATGGTATTGCTCTATCTCTATGGTATCTCTCTATATCTCTATCTCTATGGTATCTCTCTATATCTCTATCTCTATTGTATCTCTCTATATCTCTATCTCTATGGTATCTCTCTATCTCTATGATTTCTCTCTATATCTCTATCTCTATGGTATCTCTCTATATCTCTATCTCTATGGTATCTCTCTATGTCTCTATGGTTTCCCTCTATATCTATGGTATGTCACTATATATCTATGGTATGTCACTATATATCTATGGTTTCTCTCTATATCTCTATCTCTATGGTATCTCTCTAAATCTCTATCTCTATGGTATCTCTCTGTCTATATCTCTAGGGTATCTCTCTATAGCTCTGTGGTATCTTGTTATATCTCTATCT